>NW_026609289.1:382500-387500 GCF_029499605.1 Hyla sarda
TTGAGTAGCATATCCCAGTGCTAAGGGTCCTGGGTGCAACAATCTTTCAATGGGGAATAGCCGCACTGAGTTTGTCAAGTGCACCCATGTTTGCAACTCCAACAATACACACATATGTATGTATGTATGTATGTGTGTATGTGTGTATGTGTGTATGTGTGTATGTGTGTATGTGTGTATGTGTGTATGTGTGTATGTGTGTCTGTGTGTCTGTATGTCTATCTATCTATCTATCTATCTATCCACCCATCTATCTCTATATATATATATTTATCTCTCTCTCTCTCTCTATATGTATATATATATATATATAAGTTTTTTTTCTTTTAAATATATATATATATATATATATATATATATATATATATATACATACATATAGAGAGAGAGAGAGATGGAAATACTTTTTTAAACATGTTTTCACCTCATTTTTACCTTCTTTTTTTCTTCTCTCCATGTTTTCCTTCTTTCCTATGCTGCTGCTTCTTATTTTTCTTCTTTTTCAGACCCTATCATTGCACTATTGCTTATTCAATACCACCAGCAGATGTAGACACTATATTACAACATTAGTTGTGAGAAGCAGTTTGTACAAACAAATGCCTCATAGCTGATGTCCTATCCACCTAGGCACATAGGCACCACCTATTGTCTATTGCCTGCAGTAGGGGCCCACTGGACTAGCCAGCAAGCAGCTGCAGCATATAAACAGATAATCTTTCTTTCCAACACTGAAACCTGGTGGTGCATTTAATATATGCTATCAGATAGGGGACATATCAGATATTAAACTGATATAAACAGACACCCCATTTGATACCAGCCAAAAGGAAGGATGAGAAGTGATAACTGTGAAAGGGGAGGAACCAACGCTGTCCCCTTCACATGCACCATCATTACTTGTAGGAAGGGAGGCTGGCTGGCAGCCTCCCATACACACTCTGGCTGGGTGGCAGTCACCCACCAGTACACACAGCAGACCCTAAACCCATATCATTATTGCTAAGCAGGAAGATGGGAGTCCATTTCACTCTGATGGACCATTTTTAAATGCAATCCATAACCTGGCTTTGGCAGGAACCCTTCTTACTCCTCCTACTTGCATTTGATACTGGGTTTAGGATCTGCATAGGAAACACACACACACACACACACACACACACACACACACATACACATACAAGCACACACTTACCTGTGTTGCCTGCTGACGCCTCCTTGGCTGTCCCCAAACGGTATAAAACCAACAGCCACGGGAAGCTGTAAGGATAGAGGACATACCTGCATCCTATTGGACTCACTTGTCTTGGTTAAATCCAACTTATTTGACAACCTATGGTGCTGCTACTTCTGCTCATGGCAGTGCTGCTTCTGACAAGGCTGTTCTTTGGTGGGCCTAGGCGACATCACAATCTCCATGGTTACATACACAACAAAGGTCAGATGTTGTTTACACCTGGCCATGCCAGTGGTATTGAGTAGCATATCCCAGTGCTAAGGGTCCTGGGTGCAACAATCTTTCAATGGGGAATAGCCGCACTGAGTTTGTCAAGTGCACCCATGTTTGCAACTCCAACAATACACACATATGTATGTATGTGTGTATGTGTGTATGTATGTATGTATGTATGTATGTATGTATGTCTATCTATCTATCTATCTATCTATCTATCCACCCATCTATCTCTATAAATATTTATCTCTCTCTCTATATATGTATATATATATATATATATATATATAATTTTTTTTTCTTTTAAATATATATATATATATATATATATATATATATATATATATGTATATACATATAGAGAGAGAGAGAGATGGAAATACTTTTTTAAACATGTTTTCACCTCATTTTTACCTTCTTTTTTTCTTCTCTCCATGTTTTCCTTCTTTCCTATGCTGCTGCTTCTTATTTTTCTTCTTTTTCAGACCCTATCATTGCACTATTGCTTATTCAATACCACCAGCAGATGGAGACACTATATTACAACATTAGTTGTGAGCAGCAGTTTGTACAAACAAATGCCTCATAGCTGATGTCCTATCCACCTAGGCACATAGGCACCACCTATTGTCTATTGCCTGCAGTAGGGGCCCACTGGACTAGCCAGCAAACAGCTGCAGCAAATAAACAGATAATCTTTCTTTCCAACACTGAAACCTGGTGGTGCATTTAATATATGCTATCAGATAGGGGACATATCAGATATTAAACTGATATAAACAGACACCACATTTGATACCAGCCAAAAGGAAGGATGAGAAGTGATAACTGTGAAAGGGGAGGAACCAACGCTGTCCCCTTCACATGCACCATCATTACTTGTAGGAAGGGAGGCTGGCTGGCAGCCTCCCATACACACTCTGGCTGGGTGGCAGTCACCCACCAGTACACACAGCAGACCCTAAACCCATATCATTATTGCTAAGCAGGAAGATGGGAGTCCATTTCACTCTGATGGACCATTTTTAAATGCAATCCATAACCTGGCTTTGGCAGGAACCCTTCTTACTCCTCCTACTTGCATTTGATACTGGGTTTAGGATCTGCATAGGAAACACACACACACACACACACACACACACACACACATACAAGCACACACTTACCTGTGTTGCCTGCTGACGCCTCCTTGGCTGTCCCCAAATGGTATAAAACCAACAGCCACGGGAAGCTGTAAGGATAGAGGACATACCTGCATCCTATTGGACTCACTTGTCTTGGTTAAATCCAACTTATTTGACAACCTATGGTGCTGCTACTTCTGCTCATGGCAGTGCTGCTTCTGACAAGGCTGTTCTTTGGTGGGCCTAGGCGACATCACAATCTCCATGGTTACATACACAACAAAGGTCAGATGTTGTTTACACCTGGCCATGCCAGTGGTATTGAGTAGCATATCCCAGTGCTAAGGGTCCTGGGTGCAACAATCTTTCAATGGGGAATAGCCGCACTGAGTTTGTCAAGTGCACCCATGTTTGCAACTCCAACAATACACACATATGTATGTATGTGTGTATGTGTGTATGTGTGTCTGTATGTCTGTATGTCTATCTATCTATCTATCTATCTATCTATCTATCTATCCACCCATCCACCCATCTATCTCTATATATATTTATCTCTCTCTCTCTATATGTATATATATATATATATATATATATATATATATATATATAATTTTTTTTTCTTTTAAATATATATATATATATATATATGTATATACATAGAGAGAGAGAGAGAGATGGAAATACTTTTTTAAACATGTTTTCACCTCATTTTTACCTTCTTTTTTTCTTCTCTCCATGTTTTCCTTCTTTCCTATGCTGCTGCTTCTTATTTTTCTTCTTTTTCAGACCCTATCATTGCACTATTGCTTATTCAATACCACCAGCAGATGGAGACACTATATTACAACATTAGTTGTGAGCAGCAGTTTGTACAAACAAATGCCTCATAGCTGATGTCCTATCCACCTAGGCACATAGGCACCACCTATTGTCTATTGCCTGCAGTAGGGGCCCACTGGACTAGCCAGCAAGCAGCTGCAGCAAATAAACAGATAATCTTTCTTTCCAACACTGAAACCTGGTGGTGCATTTAATATATGCTATCAGATAGGGGACATATCAGATATTAAACTGATATAAACAGACACCACATTTGATACCAGCCAAAAGGAAGGATGAGAAGTGATAACTGTGAAAGGGGAGGAACCAACGCTGTCCCCTTCACATGCACCATCATTACTTGTAGGAAGGGAGGCTGGCTGGCAGCCTCCCATACACACTCTGGCTGGGTGGCAGTCACCCACCAGTACACACAGCAGACCCTAAACCCATATCATTATTGCTAAGCAGGAAGATGGGAGTCCATTTCACTCTGATGGACCATTTTTAAATGCAATCCATAACCTGGCTTTGGCAGGAACCCTTCTTACTCCTCCTACTTGCATTTGATACTGGGTTTAGGATCTGCATAGGAAACACACACACACACACACACACACACACACATACACATACTTACCTGTGTTGCCTGCTGACGCCTCCTTGGCTGTCCCCAAACGGTATAAAACCAACAGCCACGGGAAGCTGTAAGGATAGAGGACATACCTGCATCCTATTGGACTCACTTGTCTTGGTTAAATCCAACTTATTTGACAACCTATGGTGCTGCTACTTCTGCTCATGGCAGTGCTGCTTCTGACAAGGCTGTTCTTTGGTGGGCCTAGGCGACATCACAATCTCCATGGTTACATACACAACAAAGGTCAGATGTTGTTTACACCTGGCCATGCCAGTGGTATTGAGTAGCATATCCCAGTGCTAAGGGTCCTGGGTGCAACAATCTTTCAATGGGGAATAGCCGCACTGAGTTTGTCAAGTGCACCCATGTTTGCAACTCCAACAATACACACATATGTGTGTATGTGTGTATGTGTGTATGTGTGTATGTGTGTATGTGTGTATGTATGTCTATCTATCTATCTATCCACCCATCTATCTCTATATATATTTATCTCTCTCTCTCTATATGTATATATATATATATATATATATATATATATAAATTTTTTTCTTTTAAATATATATATATATATATATATATATGTATATACATATAGAGAGAGAGAGAGATGGAAATACTTTTTTAAACATGTTTTCACCTCATTTTTACCTTCTTTTTTTCTTCTCTCCATGTTTTCCTTCTTTCCTATGCTGCTGCTTCTTATTTTTCTTCTTTTTCAGACCCTATCATTGCACTATTGCTTATTCAATACCACCAGCAGATGGAGACACTATATTACAACATTAGTTGTGAGCAGCAGTTTGTACAAACAAATGCCTCATAGCTGATGTCCTATCCACCTAGGCACCACCTATTGTCTATTGCCTGCAGTAGGGGCCCACTGGACTAGCCAGCAAACAGCTGCAGCAAATAAACAGATAATCTTTCTTTCCAACACTGAAACCTGGTGGTGCATTTA
>NW_026609289.1:390000-430000 GCF_029499605.1 Hyla sarda
TATGCTGCTGCTTCTTATTTTTCTTCTTTTTCAGACCCTATCATTGCACTATTGCTTATTCAATACCACCAGCAGATGGAGACACTATATTACAACATTAGTTGTGAGCAGCAGTTTGTACAAACAAATGCCTCATAGCTGATGTCCTATCCACCTAGGCACCACCTATTGTCTATTGCCTGCAGTAGGGGCCCACTGGACTAGCCAGCAAACAGCTGCAGCAAATAAACAGATAATCTTTCTTTCCAACACTGAAACCTGGTGGTGCATTTAATATATGCTATCAGATAGGGGACATATCAGATATTAAACTGATATAAACAGACACCACATTTGATACCAGCCAAAAGGAAGGATGAGAAGTGATAACTGTGAAAGGGGAGGAACCAACGCTGTCCCCTTCACATGCACCATCATTACTTGTAGGAAGGGAGGCTGGCTGGCAGCCTCCCATACACACTCTGGCTGGGTGGCAGTCACCCACCAGTACACACAGCAGACCCTAAACCCATATCATTATTGCTAAGCAGGAAGATGGGAGTCCATTTCACTCTGATGGACCATTTTTAAATGCAATCCATAACCTGGCTTTGGCAGGAACCCTTCTTACTCCTCCTACTTGCATTTGATACTGGGTTTAGGATCTGCATAGGAAACACACACACACACACACACACACACACACACACACACATACAAGCACACACTTACCTGTGTTGCCTGCTGACGCCTCCTTGGCTGTCCCCAAATGGTATAAAACCAACAGCCACGGGAAGCTGTAAGGATAGAGGACATACCTGCATCCTATTGGACTCACTTGTCTTGGTTAAATCCAACTTATTTGACAACCTATGGTGCTGCTACTTCTGCTCATGGCAGTGCTGCTTCTGACAAGGCTGTTCTTTGGTGGGCCTAGGCGACATCACAATCTCCATGGTTACATACACAACAAAGGTCAGATGTTGTTTACACCTGGCCATGCCAGTGGTATTGAGTAGCATATCCCAGTGCTAAGGGTCCTGGGTGCAACAATCTTTCAATGGGGAATAGCCGCACTGAGTTTGTCAAGTGCACCCATGTTTGCAACTCCAACAATACACACATATGTATGTATGTGTGTATGTGTGTATGTGTGTATGTATGTCTATCTATCTATCTATCTATCTATCTATCCACCCATCTATCTCTATATATATTTATCTCTCTCTCTCTATATGTATATATATATATATATATATATATATAATTTTTTTTCTTTTAAATATATATATATATATATATATATATATATGTATATACATATAGAGAGAGAGAGAGAGAGAGATGGAAATACTTTTTTAAACATGTTTTCACCTCATTTTTACCTTCTTTTTTTCTTCTCTCCATGTTTTCCTTCTTTCCTATGCTGCTGCTTCTTATTTTTCTTCTTTTTCAGACCCTATCATTGCACTATTGCTTATTCAATACCACCAGCAGATGGAGACACTATATTACAACATTAGTTGTGAGCAGCAGTTTGTACAAACAAATGCCTCATAGCTGATGTCCTATCCACCTAGGCACATAGGCACCACCTATTGTCTATTGCCTGCAGTAGGGGCCCACTGGACTAGCCAGCAAGCAGCTGCAGCAAATAAACAGATAATCTTTCTTTCCAACACTGAAACCTGGTGGTGCATTTAATATATGCTATCAGATAGGGGACATATCAGATATTAAACTGATATAAACAGACACCACATTTGATACCAGCCAAAAGGAAGGATGAGAAGTGATAACTGTGAAAGGGGAGGAACCAACGCTGTCCCCTTCACATGCACCATCATTACTTGTAGGAAGGGAGGCTGGCTGGCAGCCTCCCATACACACTCTGGCTGGGTGGCAGTCACCCACCAGTACACACAGCAGACCCTAAACCCATATCATTATTGCTAAGCAGGAAGATGGGAGTCCATTTCACTCTGATGGACCATTTTTAAATGCAATCCATAACCTGGCTTTGGCAGGAACCCTTCTTACTCCTCCTACTTGCATTTGATACTGGGTTTAGGATCTGCATAGGAAACACACACACACACACACACACACACATACAAGCACACACTTACCTGTGTTGCCTGCTGACGCCTCCTTGGCTGTCCCCAAACGGTATAAAACCAACAGCCACGGGAAGCTGTAAGGATAGAGGACATACCTGCATCCTATTGGACTCACTTGTCTTGGTTAAATCCAACTTATTTGACAACCTATGGTGCTGCTACTTCTGCTCATGGCAGTGCTGCTTCTGACAAGGCTGTTCTTTGGTGGGCCTAGGCGACATCACAATCTCCATGGTTACATACACAACAGAGGTCAGATGTTGTTTACACCTGGCCATGCCAGTGGTATTGAGTAGCATATCCCAGTGCTAAGGGTCCTGGGTGCAACAATCTTTCAATGGGGAATAGCCGCACTGAGTTTGTCAAGTGCACCCATGTTTGCAACTCCAACAATACACACATATGTGTGTATGTGTGTATGTGTGTATGTCTGTCTATCTATCTATCTATCTATCTATCTATCTATCTATCTATCTATCTATCTATCCATCCATCTATCCACCCATCTATCTCTATATATATTTATCTCTCTCTCTCTATATGTATATATATATATATATATATATATATATATAATTTTTTTTTCTTTTAAATATATATATATACATATATATATATATATATATATGTATATACATAGAGAGAGAGAGAGATGGAAATACTTTTTTAAACATGTTTTCACCTCATTTTTACCTTCTTTTTTTCTTCTCTCCATGTTTTCCTTCTTTCCTATGCTGCTGCTTCTTATTTTTCTTCTTTTTCAGACCCTATCATTGCACTATTGCTTATTCAATACCACCAGCAGATGGAGACACTATATTACAACATTAGTTGTGAGCAGCAGTTTGTACAAACAAATGCCTCATAGCTGATGTCCTATCCACCTATGCACATAGGCACCACCTATTGTCTATTGCCTGCAGTAGGGGCCCACTGGACTAGCCAGCAAGCAGCTGCAGCAAACAAACAGATAATCTTTCTTTCCAACACTGAAACCTGGTGGTGCATTTAATATATGCTATCAGATAGGGGACATATCAGATATTAAACTGATATAAACAGACACCACATTTGATACCAGCCAAAAGGAAGGATGAGAAGTGATAACTGTGAAAGGGGAGGAACCAACGCTGTCCCCTTCACATGCACCATCATTACTTGTAGGAAGGGAGGCTGGCTGGCAGCCTCCCATACACACTCTGGCTGGGTGGCAGTCACCCACCAGTACACACAGCAGACCCTAAACCCATATCATTATTGCTAAGCAGGAAGATGGGAGTCCATTTCACTCTGATGGACCATTTTTAAATGCAATCCATAACCTGGCTTTGGCAGGAACCCTTCTTACTCCTCCTACTTGCATTTGATACTGGGTTTAGGATCTGCATAGGAAACACACACACACACACACACACACACATACAAGCACACACTTACCTGTGTTGCCTGCTGACGCCTCCTTGGCTGTCCCCAAACGGTATAAAACCAACAGCCACGGGAAGCTGTAAGGATAGAGGACATACCTGCATCCTATTGGACTCACTTGTCTTGGTTAAATCCAACTTATTTGACAACCTATGGTGCTGCTACTTCTGCTCATGGCAGTGCTGCTTCTGACAAGGCTGTTCTTTGGTGGGCCTAGGCGACATCACAATCTCCATGGTTACATACACAACAAAGGTCAGATGTTGTTTACACCTGGCCATGCCAGTGGTATTGAGTAGCATATCCCAGTGCTAAGGGTCCTGGGTGCAACAATCTTTCAATGGGGAATAGCCGCACTGAGTTTGTCAAGTGCACCCATGTTTGCAACTCCAACAATACACACATATGTGTGTATGTGTGTATGTATGTCTATCTATCTATCTATCTATCTATCCACCCATCTATCTCTATATATATTTATCTCTCTCTCTCTCTATATGTATATATATATATATAATTTTTTTTTTCTTTTAAATATATATATATATATATGTATATACATATAGAGAGAGAGAGAAAGAGATGGAAATACTTTTTTAAACATGTTTTCACCTCATTTTTACCTTCTTTTTTTCTTCTCTCCATGTTTTCCTTCTTTCCTATGCTGCTGCTTCTTATTTTTCTTCTTTTTCAGACCCTATCATTGCACTATTGCTTATTCAATACCACCAGCAGATGGAGACACTATATTACAACATTAGTTGTGAGCAGCAGTTTGTACAAACAAATGCCTCATAGCTGATGTCCTATCCACCTAGGCACATAGGCACCACCTATTGTCTATTGCCTGCAGTAGGGGCCCACTGGACTAGCCAGCAAGCAGCTGCAGCAAATAAACAGATAATCTTTCTTTCCAACACTGAAACCTGGTGGTGCATTTAATATATGCTATCAGATAGGGGACATATCAGATATTAAACTGATATAAACAGACACCACATTTGATACCAGCCAAAAGGAAGGATGAGAAGTGATAACTGTGAAAGGGGAGGAACCAACGCTGTCCCCTTCACATGCACCATCATTACTTGTAGGAAGGGAGGCTGGCTGGCAGCCTCCCATACACACTCTGGCTGGGTGGCAGTCACCCACCAGTACACACAGCAGACCCTAAACCCATATCATTATTGCTAAGCAGGAAGATGGGAGTCCATTTCACTCTGATGGACCATTTTTAAATGCAATCCATAACCTGGCTTTGGCAGGAACCCTTCTTACTCCTCCTACTTGCATTTGATACTGGGTTTAGGATCTGCATAGGAAACACACACACACACACACACACACACATACAAGCACACACTTACCTGTGTTGCCTGCTGACGCCTCCTTGGCTGTCCCCAAACGGTATAAAACCAACAGCCACGGGAAGCTGTAAGGATAGAGGACATACCTGCATCCTATTGGACTCACTTGTCTTGGTTAAATCCAACTTATTTGACAACCTATGGTGCTGCTACTTCTGCTCATGGCAGTGCTGCTTCTGACAAGGCTGTTCTTTGGTGGGCCTAGGCGACATCACAATCTCCATGGTTACATACACAACAGAGGTCAGATGTTGTTTACACCTGGCCATGCCAGTGGTATTGAGTAGCATATCCCAGTGCTAAGGGTCCTGGGTGCAACAATCTTTCAATGGGGAATAGCCGCACTGAGTTTGTCAAGTGCACCCATGTTTGCAACTCCAACAATACACACATATGTGTGTATGTGTGTATGTGTGTATGTGTGTATGTGTGTATGTGTGTATGTATGTCTATCTATCTATCTATCTATCCATCCATCTATCCACCCATCTATCTCTATATATATTTATCTCTCTCTCTCTATATGTATATATATATATATATATATAATTTTTTTTTCTTTTAAATATATATATATACATATATATATATATATATATATATGTATATACATAGAGAGAGAGAGAGATGGAAATACTTTTTTAAACATGTTTTCACCTCATTTTTACCTTCTTTTTTTCTTCTCTCCATGTTTTCCTTCTTTCCTATGCTGCTGCTTCTTATTTTTCTTCTTTTTCAGACCCTATCATTGCACTATTGCTTATTCAATACTACCAGCAGATGGAGACACTATATTACAACATTAGTTGTGAGCAGCAGTTTGTACAAACAAATGCCTCATAGCTGATGTCCTATCCACCTAGGCACCACCTATTGTCTATTGCCTGCAGTAGGGGCCCACTGGACTAGCCAGCAAACAGCTGCAGCAAATAAACAGATAATCTTTCTTTCCAACACTGAAACCTGGTGGTGCATTTAATATATGCTATCAGATAGGGGACATATCAGATATTAAACTGATATAAACAGACACCACATTTGATACCAGCCAAAAGGAAGGATGATAAGTGATAACTGTGAAAGGGGAGGAACCAACGCTGTCCCCTTCACATGCACCATCATTACTTGTAGGAAGGGAGGCTGGCTGGCAGCCTCCCATACACACTCTGGCTGGGTGGCAGTCACCCACCAGTACACACAGCAGACCCTAAACCCATATCATTATTGCTAAGCAGGAAGATGGGAGTCCATTTCACTCTGATGGACCATTTTTAAATGCAATCCATAACCTGGCTTTGGCAGGAACCCTTCTTACTCCTCCTACTTGCATTTGATACTGGGTTTAGGATCTGCATAGGAAACACACACACACACACACACATACAAGCACACACTTACCTGTGTTGCCTGCTGACGCCTCCTTGGCTGTCCCCAAATGGTATAAAACCAACAGCCACGGGAAGCTGTAAGGATAGAGGACATACCTGCATCCTATTGGACTCACTTGTCTTGGTTAAATCCAACTTATTTGACAACCTATGGTGCTGCTACTTCTGCTCATGGCAGTGCTGCTTCTGACAAGGCTGTTCTTTGGTGGGCCTAGGCGACATCACAATCTCCATGGTTACATACACAACAAAGGTCAGATGTTGTTTACACCTGGCCATGCCAGTGGTATTGAGTAGCATATCCCAGTGCTAAGGGTCCTGGGTGCAACAATCTTTCAATGGGGAATAGCCGCACTGAGTTTGTCAAGTGCACCCATGTTTGCAACTCCAACAATACACACATATGTATGTATGTATGTATGTGTGTATGTGTGTATGTGTGTATGTGTGTATGTGTGTATGTATGTCTATCTATCTATCTATCTATCTATCTATCCATCCATCTATCCACCCATCTATCTCTATATATATTTATCTCTCTCTCTCTATATGTATATATATATATATATATATATATAATTTTTTTTTCTTTTAAATATATATATATATATATATATATATGTATATACATATAGAGAGAGAGAGAGATGGAAATACTTTTTTAAACATGTTTTCACCTCATTTTTACCTTCTTTTTTTCTTCTCTCCATGTTTTCCTTCTTTCCTATGCTGCTGCTTCTTCTTTTTCTTCTTTTTCAGACCCTATCATTGCACTATTGCTTATTCAATACCACCAGCAGATGGAGACACTATATTACAACATTAGTTGTGAGCAGCAGTTTGTACAAACAAATGCCTCATAGCTGATGTCCTATCCACCTAGGCACATAGGCACCACCTATTGTCTATTGCCTGCAGTAGGGGCCCACTGGACTAGCCAGCAAGCAGCTGCAGCAAATAAACAGATAATCTTTCTTTCCAACACTGAAACCTGGTGGTGCATTTAATATATGCTATCAGATAGGGGACATATCAGATATTAAACTGATATAAACAGACACCACATTTGATACCAGCCAAAAGGAAGGATGAGAAGTGATAACTGTGAAAGGGGAGGAACCAACGCTGTCCCCTTCACATGCACCATCATTACTTGTAGGAAGGGAGGCTGGCTGGCAGCCTCCCATACACACTCTGGCTGGGTGGCAGTCACCCACCAGTACACACAGCAGACCCTAAACCCATATCATTATTGCTAAGCAGGAAGATGGGAGTCCATTTCACTCTGATGGACCATTTTTAAATGCAATCCATAACCTGGCTTTGGCAGGAACCCTTCTTACTCCTCCTACTTGCATTTGATACTGGGTTTAGGATCTGCATAGGAAACACACACACACACACACACACACACACACACACATACAAGCACACACTTACCTGTGTTGCCTGCTGACGCCTCCTTGGCTGTCCCCAAACGGTATAAAACCAACAGCCACGGGAAGCTGTAAGGATAGAGGACATACCTGCATCCTATTGGACTCACTTGTCTTGGTTAAATCCAACTTATTTGACAACCTATGGTGCTGCTACTTCTGCTCATGGCAGTGCTGCTTCTGACAAGGCTGTTCTTTGGTGGGCCTAGGCGACATCACAATCTCCATGGTTACATACACAACAGAGGTCAGATGTTGTTTACACCTGGCCATGCCAGTGGTATTGAGTAGCATAATCCAGTGCTAAGGGTCCTGGGTGCAACAATCTTTCAATGGGGAATAGCCGCACTGAGTTTGTCAAGTGCACCCATGTTTGCAACTCCAACAATACACACATATGTGTGTATGTGTGTATGTGTGTATGTGTGTATGTGTGTATGTATCTATCTATCTATCTATCTATCCACCCATCTATCTCTATATATATTTATCTCTCTCTCTCTATATGTATATATATATATATATATATATATATATATAATTTTTTTTTCTTTTAAATATATATATATATATATATATATATATATACATATAGAGAGAGAGAGAGATGGAAATACTTTTTTAAACATGTTTTCACCTCATTTTTACCTTCTTTTTTTCTTCTCTCCATGTTTTCCTTCTTTCCTATGCTGCTGCTTCTTATTTTTCTTCTTTTTCAGACCCTATCATTGCACTATTGCTTATTCAATACCACCAGCAGATGGAGACACTATATTACAACATTAGTTGTGAGCAGCAGTTTGTACAAACAAATGCCTCATAGCTGATGTCCTATCCACCTAGGCACCACCTATTGTCTATTGCCTGCAGTAGGGGCCCACTGGACTAGCCAGCAACCAGCTGCAGCAAATAAACAGATAATCTTTCTTTCCAACACTGAAACCTGGTGGTGCATTTAACATATGCTATCAGATAGGGGACATATCAGATATTAAACTGATATAAACAGACACCACATTTGATACCAGCCAAAAGGAAGGATGAGAAGTGATAACTGTGAAAGGGGAGGAACCAACGCTGTCCCCTTCACATGCACCATCACTACTTGTAGGAAGGGAGGCTGGCTGGCAGCCTCCCATACACACTCTGGCTGGGTGGCAGTCACCCACCAGTACACACAGCAGACCCTAAACCCATATCATTATTGCTAAGCAGGAAGATGGGAGTCCATTTCACTCTGATGGACCATTTTTAAATGCAATCCATAACCTGGCTTTGGCAGGAACCCTTCTTACTCCTCCTACTTGCATTTGATACTGGGTTTAGGATCTGCATAGGAAACACACACACACACACACACACACACACACACACACATACAAGCACACACTTACCTGTGTTGCCTGCTGACGCCTCCTTGGCTGTCCCCAAACGGTATAAAACCAACAGCCACGGGAAGCTGTAAGGATAGAGGACATACCTGCATCCTATTGGACTCACTTGTCTTGGTTAAATCCAACTTATTTGACAACCTATGATGCTGCTACTTCTGCTCATGGCAGTGCTGCTTCTGACAAGGCTGTTCTTTGGTGGGCCTAGGCGACATCACAATCTCCATGGTTACATACACAACAAAGGTCAGATGTTGTTTACACCTGGCCATGCCAGTGGTATTGAGTAGCATATCCCAGTGCTAAGGGTCCTGGGTGCAACAATCTTTCAATGGGGAATAGCCGCACTGAGTTTGTCAAGTGCACCCATGTTTGCAACTCCAACAATACACACATATGTATGTATGTATGTATGTATGTGTGTATGTGTGTATGTGTGTATGTGTGTATGTATGTCTATCTATCTATCTATCTATCCATCTATCCACCCATCTATCTCTATATATATTTATCTCTCTCTCTCTATATGTATATATATATATATATATATATATATATATATATATAATTTTTTTTCTTTTAAATATATATATATATATATATATATATATATATATGTATATACATAGAGAGAGAGAGAGAGATGGAAATACTTTTTTAAACATGTTTTCACCTCATTTTTACCTTCTTTTTTTCTTCTCTCCATGTTTTCCTTCTTTCCTATGCTGCTGCTTCTTATTTTTCTTCTTTTTCAGACCCTATCATTGCACTATTGCTTATTCAATACCACCAGCAGATGGAGACACTATATTTCAACATTAGTTGTGAGCAGCAGTTTGTACAAACAAATGCCTCATAGCTGATGTCCTATCCATCTAGGCACATAGGCACCACCTATTGTCTATTGGCTGCAGTAGGGGCCCACTGGACTAGCCAGCAAGCAGCTGCAGCAAATAAACAGATAATCTTTCTTTCCAACACTGAAACCTGGTGGTGCATTTAATATATGCTATCAGATAGGGGACATATCAGATATTAAACTGATATAAACAGACACCACATTTGATACCAGCCAAAAGGAAGGATGAGAAGTGATAACTGTGAAAGGGGAGGAACCAACGCTGTCCCCTTCACATGCACCATCATTACTTGTAGGAAGGGAGGCTGGCTGGCAGCCTCCCATACACACTCTGGCTGGGTGGCAGTCACCCACCAGTACACACAGCAGACCCTAAACCCATATCATTATTGCTAAGCAGGAAGATGGGAGTCCATTTCACTCTGATGGACCATTTTTAAATGCAATCCATAACCTGGCTTTGGCAGGAACCCTTCTTACTCCTCCTACTTGCATTTGATACTGGGTTTAGGATCTGCATAGGAAACACACACACACACACACACACACACACACACACATACAAGCACACACTTACCTGTGTTGCCTGCTGACGCCTCCTTGGCTGTCCCCAAACGGTATAAAACCAACAGCCACGGGAAGCTGTAAGGATAGAGGACAGACCTGCATCCTATTGGACTCACTTGTCTTGGTTAAATCCAACTTATTTGACAACCTATGGTGCTGCTACTTCTGCTCATGGCAGTGCTGCTTCTGACAAGGCTGTTCTTTGGTGGGCCTAGGCGACATCACAATCTCCATGGTTACATACACAACAAAGGTCAGATGTTGTTTACACCTGGCCATGCCAGTGGTATTGAGTAGCATATCCCAGTGCTAAGGGTCCTGGGTGCAACAATCTTTCAATGGGGAATAGCCGCACTGAGTTTGTCAAGTGCACCCATGTTTGCAACTCCAACAATACACACATATGTATGTATGTATGTATGTGTGTATGTGTGTATGTGTGTATGTATGTCTATCTATCTATCTATCTATCTATCCACCCATCTATCTCTATATATATTTATCTCTCTCTCTCTCTCTCTCTCTATATGTATATATATATAATTTTTTTTTCTTTTAAATATATATATATATATATATATATGTGTATATACATATAGAGAGAGAGAGAGATGGAAATACTTTTTTAAACATGTTTTCACCTCATTTTTACCTTCTTTTTTTCTTCTCTCCATGTTTTCCTTCTTTCCTATGCTGCTGCTTCTTATTTTTCTTCTTTTTCAGACCCTATCATTGCACTATTGCTTATTCAATACCACCAGCAGATGGAGACACTATATTACAACATTAGTTGTGAGCAGCAGTTTGTACAAACAAATGCCTCATAGCTGATGTCCTATCCACCTAGGCACATAGGCACCACCTATTGTCTATTGCCTGCAGTAGGGGCCCACTGGACTAGCCAGCAAGCAGCTGCAGCAAATAAACAGATAATCTTTCTTTCCAACACTGAAACCTGGTGGTGCATTTAATATATGCTATCAGATAGGGGACATATCAGATATTAAACTGATATAAACAGACACCACATTTGATACCAGCCAAAAGGAAGGATGAGAAGTGATAACTGTGAAAGGGGAGGAACCAACGCTGTCCCCTTCACATGCACCATCATTACTTGTAGGAAGGGAGGCTGGCTGGCAGCCTCCCATACACACTCTGGCTGGGTGGCAGTCACCCACCAGTACACACAGCAGACCCTAAACCCATATCATTATTGCTAAGCAGGAAGATGGGAGTCCATTTCACTCTGATGGACCATTTTTAAATGCAATCCATAACCTGGCTTTGGCAGGAACCCTTCTTACTCCTCCTACTTGCATTTGATACTGGGTTTAGGATCTGCATAGGAAACACACACACACACACACACACACACACACACACATACAAGCACACACTTACCTGTGTTGCCTGCTGACGCCTCCTTGGCTGTCCCCAAACGGTATAAAACCAACAGCCACGGGAAGCTGTAAGGATAGAGGACAGACCTGCATCCTATTGGACTCACTTGTCTTGGTTAAATCCAACTTATTTGACAACCTATGGTGCTGCTACTTCTGCTCATGGCAGTGCTGCTTCTGACAAGGCTGTTCTTTGGTGGGCCTAGGCGACATCACAATCTCCATGGTTACATACACAACAAAGGTCAGATGTTGTTTACACCTGGCCATGCCAGTGGTATTGAGTAGCATATCCCAGTGCTAAGGGTCCTGGGTGCAACAATCTTTCAATGGGGAATAGCCGCACTGAGTTTGTCAAGTGCACCCATGTTTGCAACTCCAACAATACACACATATGTATGTATGTATGTATGTGTGTATGTGTGTATGTGTGTATGTATGTCTATCTATCTATCTATCTATCTATCTATCCACCCATCTATCTCTATATATATATTTATCTCTCTCTCTCTATATGTATATATATAATTTTTTTTTCTTTTAAATATATATATATATATATATAGAGAGAGAGAGAGAGATGGAAATACTTTTTTAAACATGTTTTCACCTCATTTTTACCTTCTTTTTTTCTTCTCTCCATGTTTTCCTTCTTTCCTATGCTGCTGCTTCTTATTTTTCTTCTTTTTCAGACCCTATCATTGCACTATTGCTTATTCAATACCACCAGCAGATGGAGACACTATATTACAACATTAGTTGTGAGCAGGAGTTTGTACAAACAAATGCCTCATAGCTGATGTCCTATCCACCTAGGCACATAGGCACCACTTATTGTCTATTGCCTGCAGTAGGGGCCCACTGGACTAGCCAGCAAGCAGCTGCAGCAAATAAACAGATAATCTTTCTTTCCAACACTGAAACCTGGTGGTGCATTTAATATATGCTATCAGATAGGGGACATATCAGATATTAAACTGATATAAACAGACACCACATTTGATACCAGCCAAAAGGAAGGATGAGAAGTGATAACTGTGAAAGGGGAGGAACCAACGCTGTCCCCTTCACATGCACCATCATTACTTGTAGGAAGGGAGGCTGGCTGGCAGCCTCCCATACACACTCTGGCTGGGTGGCAGTCACCCACCAGTACACACAGCAGACCCTAAACCCATATCATTATTGCTAAGCAGGAAGATGGGAGTCCATTTCACTCTGATGGACCATTTTTAAATGCAATCCATAACCTGGCTTTGGCAGGAACCCTTCTTACTCCTCCTACTTGCATTTGATACTGGGTTTAGGATCTGCATAGGAAACACACACACACACACACACACACACACACACACATACAAGCACACACTTACCTGTGTTGCCTGCTGACGCCTCCTTGGCTGTCCCCAAACGGTATAAAACCAACAGCCACGGGAAGCTGTAAGGATAGAGGACATACCTGCATCCTATTGGACTCACTTGTCTTGGTTAAATCCAACTTATTTGACAACCTATGGTGCTGCTACTTCTGCTCATGGCAGTGCTGCTTCTGACAAGGCTGTTCTTTGGTGGGCCTAGGCGACATCACAATCTCCATGGTTACATACACAACAAAGGTCAGATGTTGTTTACACCTGGCCATGCCAGTGGTATTGAGTAGCATATCCCAGTGCTAAGGGTCCTGGGTGCAACAATCTTTCAATGGGGAATAGCCGCACTGAGTTTGTCAAGTGCACCCATGTTTGCAACTCCAACAATACACACATATGTGTGTATGTGTGTATGTATGTCTATCTATCTATCTATCTATCCACCCATCTATCTCTATATATATTTATCTCTCTCTCTCTCTATATGTATATATATATATATATATATATATATATAAATTTTTTTTCTTTTAAATATATATATATATATATATATATATATGTATATACATATAGAGAGAGAGAGAGATGGAAATACTTTTTTAAACATGTTTTCACCTCATTTTTACCTTCTTTTTTTCTTCTCTCCATGTTTTCCTTCTTTCCTATGCTGCTGCTTCTTATTTTTCTTCTTTTTCAGACCCTATCATTGCACTATTGCTTATTCAATACCACCAGCAGATGGAGACACTATATTACAACATTAGTTGTGAGCAGCAGTTTGTACAAACAAATGCCTCATAGCTGATGTCCTATCCACCTAGGCATCACCTATTGTCTATTGCCTGCAGTAGGGGCCCACTGGACTAGCCAGCAAACAGCTGCAGCAAATAAACAGATAATCTTTCTTTCCAACACTGAAACCTGGTGGTGCATTTAATATATGCTATCAGATAGGGGACATATCAGATATTAAACTGATATAAACAGACACCACATTTGATACCAGCCAAAAGGAAGGATGAGAAGTGATAACTGTGAAAGGGGAGGAACCAACGCTGTCCCCTTCACATGCACCATCATTACTTGTAGGAAGGGAGGCTGGCTGGCAGCCTCCCATACACACTCTGGCTGGGTGGCAGTCACCCACCAGTACACACAGCAGACCCTAAACCCATATCATTATTGCTAAGCAGGAAGATGGGAGTCCATTTCACTCTGATGGACCATTTTTAAATGCAATCCATAACCTGGCTTTGGCAGGAACCCTTCTTACTCCTCCTACTTGCATTTGATACTGGGTTTAGGATCTGCATAGGAAACACACACACACACACACACACACACACACACACACACATACAAGCACACACTTACCTGTGTTGCCTGCTGACGCCTCCTTGGCTGTCCCCAAATGGTATAAAACCAACAGCCACGGGAAGCTGTAAGGATAGAGGACATACCTGCATCCTATTGGACTCACTTGTCTTGGTTAAATCCAACTTATTTGACAACCTATGGTGCTGCTACTTCTGCTCATGGCAGTGCTGCTTCTGAAAAGGCTGTTCTTTGGTGGGCCTAGGCGACATCACAATCTCCATGGTTACATACACAACAAAGGTCAGATGTTGTTTACACCTGGCCATGCCAGTGGTATTGAGTAGCATATCCCAGTGCTAAGGGTCCTGGGTGCAACAATCTTTCAATGGGGAATAGCCGCACTGAGTTTGTCAAGTGCACCCATGTTTGCAACTCCAACAATACACACATATGTATGTATGTGTGTATGTGTGTATGTATGTCTATCTATCTATCTATCTATCTATCTATCCACCCATCTATCTCTATATATATTTATCTCTCTCTCTCTATATGTATATATATATATATATATATATATATATATATATAATTTTTTTTTCTTTTAAATATATATATATATATATATATGTATATACATATAGAGAGAGAGAGAGAGAGATGGAAATACTTTTTTAAACATGTTTTCACCTCATTTTTACCTTCTTTTTTTCTTCTCTCCATGTTTTCCTTCTTTCCTATGCTGCTGCTTCTTATTTTTCTTCTTTTTCAGACCCTATCATTGCACTATTGCTTATTCAATACCACCAGCAGATGGAGACACTATATTACAACATTAGTTGTGAGCAGCAGTTTGTACAAACAAATGCCTCATAGCTGATGTCCTATCCACCTAGGCACATAGGCACCACCTATTGTCTATTGCCTGCAGTAGGGGCCCACTGGACTAGCCAGCAAGCAGCTGCAGCAAATAAACAGATAATCTTTCTTTCCAACACTGAAACCTGGTGGTGCATTTAATATATGCTATCAGATAGGGGACATATCAGATATTAAACTGATATAAACAGACACCACATTTGATACCAGCCAAAAGGAAGGATGAGAAGTGATAACTGTGAAAGGGGAGGAACCAACGCTGTCCCCTTCACATGCACCATCATTACTTGTAGGAAGGGAGGCTGGCTGGCAGCCTCCCATACACACTCTGGCTGGGTGGCAGTCACCCACCAGTACACACAGCAGACCCTAAACCCATATCATTATTGCTAAGCAGGAAGATGGGAGTCCATTTCACTCTGATGGACCATTTTTAAATGCAATCCATAACCTGGCTTTGGCAGGAACCCTTCTTACTCCTCCTACTTGCATTTGATACTGGGTTTAGGATCTGCATAGGAAACACACACACACACACACACACACACATACAAGCACACACTTACCTGTGTTGCCTGCTGACGCCTCCTTGGCTGTCCCCAAACGGTATAAAACCAACAGCCACGGGAAGCTGTAAGGATAGAGGACATACCTGCATCCTATTGGACTCACTTGTCTTGGTTAAATCCAACTTATTTGACAACCTATGGTGCTGCTACTTCTGCTCATGGCAGTGCTGCTTCTGACAAGGCTGTTCTTTGGTGGGCCTAGGCGACATCACAATCTCCATGGTTACATACACAACAGAGGTCAGATGTTGTTTACACCTGGCCATGCCAGTGGTATTGAGTAGCATATCCCAGTGCTAAGGGTCCTGGGTGCAACAATCTTTCAATGGGGAATAGCCGCACTGAGTTTGTCAAGTGCACCCATGTTTGCAACTCCAACAATACACACATATGTGTGTATGTGTGTATGTGTGTATGTGTGTATGTGTGTATGTATCTATCTATCTATCTATCTATCCACCCATCTATCTCTATATATATTTATCTCTCTCTCTCTATATGTATATATATATATATATATATATATATATATATATATAATTTTTTTTTCTTTTAAATATATATATATATATATATATGTATATACATATAGAGAGAGAGAGAGAGATGGAAATACTTTTTTAAACATGTTTTCACCTCATTTTTACCTTCTTTTTTTCTTCTCTCCATGTTTTCCTTCTTTCCTATGCTGCTGCTTCTTATTTTTCTTCTTTTTCAGACCCTATCATTGCACTATTGCTTATTCAATACCACCAGCAGATGGAGACACTATATTACAACATTAGTTGTGAGCAGCAGTTTGTACAAACAAATGCCTCATAGCTGATGTCCTATCCACCTAGGCACCACCTATTGTCTATTGCCTGCAGTAGGGGCCCACTGGACTAGCCAGCAAACAGCTGCAGCAAATAAACAGATAATCTTTCTTTCCAACACTGAAACCTGGTGGTGCATTTAATATATGCTATCAGATAGGGGACATATCAGATATTAAACTGATATAAACAGACACCACATTTGATACCAGCCAAAAGGAAGGATGAGAAGTGATAACTGTGAAAGGGGAGGAACCAACGCTGTCCCCTTCACATGCACCATCATTACTTGTAGGAAGGGAGGCTGGCTGGCAGCCTCCCATACACACTCTGGCTGGGTGGCAGTCACCCACCAGTACACACAGCAGACCCTAAACCCATATCATTATTGCTAAGCAGGAAGATGGGAGTCCATTTCACTCTGATGGACCATTTTTAAATGCAATCCATAACCTGGCTTTGGCAGGAACCCTTCTTACTCCTCCTACTTGCATTTGATATTGGGTTTAGGATCTGCATAGGAAACACACACACACACACACACACACACATACAAGCACACACTTACCTGTGTTGCCTGCTGACGCCTCCTTGGCTGTCCCCAAATGGTATAAAACCAACAGCCACGGGAAGCTGTAAGGATAGAGGACATACCTGCATCCTATTGGACTCACTTGTCTTGGTTAAATCCAACTTATTTGACAACCTATGGTGCTGCTACTTCTGCTCATGGCAGTGCTGCTTCTGAAAAGGCTGTTCTTTGGTGGGCCTAGGCGACATCACAATCTCCATGGTTACATACACAACAAAGGTCAGATGTTGTTTACACCTGGCCATGCCAGTGGTATTGAGTAGCATATCCCAGTGCTAAGGGTCCTGGGTGCAACAATCTTTCAATGGGGAATAGCCGCACTGAGTTTGTCAAGTGCACCCATGTTTGCAACTCCAACAATACACACATATGTATGTATGTGTGTATGTGTGTATGTGTGTATGTGTGTATGTGTGTATGTATGTCTATCTATCTATCTATCTATCCACCCATCTATCTCTATATATATTTATCTCTCTCTCTCTATATGTATATATATATATATATATATATATATATAATTTTTTTTTCTTTTAAATATATATATATATATATATATATATATATGTATATACATATAGAGAGAGAGAGAGAGAGATGGAAATACTTTTTTAAACATGTTTTCACCTCATTTTTACCTTCTTTTTTTCTTCTCTCCATGTTTTCCTTCTTTCCTATGCTGCTGCTTCTTCTTTTTCTTCTTTTTCAGACCCTATCATTGCACTATTGCTTATTCAATACCACCAGCAGATGGAGACACTATATTACAACATTAGTTGTGAGCAGCAGTTTGTACAAACAAATGCCTCATAGCTGATGTCCTATCCACCTAGGCACATATGCACCACCTATTGTCTATTGCCTGCAGTAGGGGCCCACTGGACTAGCCAGCAAGCAGCTGCAGCAAATAAACAGATAATCTTTCTTTCCAACACTGAAACCTGGTGGTGCATTTAATATATGCTATCAGATAGGGGACATATCAGATATTAAACTGATATAAACAGACACCACATTTGATACCAGCCAAAAGGAAGGATGAGAAGTGATAACTGTGAAAGGGGAGGAACCAACGCTGTCCCCTTCACATGCACCATCATTACTTGTAGGAAGGGAGGCTGGCTGGCAGCCTCCCATACACACTCTGGCTGGGTGGCAGTCACCCACCAGTACACACAGCAGACCCTAAACCCATATCATTATTGCTAAGCAGGAAGATGGGAGTCCATTTCACTCTGATGGACCATTTTTAAATGCAATCCATAACCTGGCTTTGGCAGGAACCCTTCTTACTCCTCCTACTTGCATTTGATACTGGGTTTAGGATCTGCATAGGAAACACACACACACACACACACACACACATACAAGCACACACTTACCTGTGTTGCCTGCTGACGCCTCCTTGGCTGTCCCCAAACGGTATAAAACCAACAGCCACGGGAAGCTGTAAGGATAGAGGACATACCTGCATCCTATTGGACTCACTTGTCTTGGTTAAATCCAACTTATTTGACAACCTATGGTGCTGCTACTTCTGCTCATGGCAGTGCTGCTTCTGACAAGGCTGTTCTTTGGTGGGCCTAGGCGACATCACAATCTCCATGGTTACATACACAACAGAGGTCAGATGTTGTTTACACCTGGCCATGCCAGTGGTATTGAGTAGCATATCCCAGTGCTAAGGGTCCTGGGTGCAACAATCTTTCAATGGGGAATAGCCGCACTGAGTTTGTCAAGTGCACCCATGTTTGCAACTCCAACAATACACACATATGTGTGTATGTGTGTATGTGTGTATGTATCTATCTATCTATCTATCTATCCACCCATCTATCTCTATATATATTTATCTCTCTCTCTCTATATGTATATATATATATATATATATATATATATATATATATATAATTTTTTTTTCTTTTAAATATATATATATATATATATGTATATACATATAGAGAGAGAGAGAGAGATGGAAATACTTTTTTAAACATGTTTTCACCTCATTTTTACCTTCTTTTTTTCTTCTCTCCATGTTTTCCTTCTTTCCTATGCTGCTGCTTCTTATTTTTCTTCTTTTTCAGACCCTATCATTGCACTATTGCTTATTCAATACCACCAGCAGATGGAGACACTATATTACAACATTAGTTGTGAGCAGCAGTTTGTACAAACAAATGCCTCATAGCTGATGTCCTATCCACCTAGGCACCACCTATTGTCTATTGCCTGCAGTAGGGGCCCACTGGACTAGCCAGCAAACAGCTGCAGCAAATAAACAGATAATCTTTCTTTCCAACACTGAAACCTGGTGGTGCATTTAATATATGCTATCAGATAGGGGACATATCAGATATTAAACTGATATAAACAGACACCACATTTGATACCAGCCAAAACGAAGGATGAGAAGTGATAACTGTGAAAGGGGAGGAACCAACGCTGTTCCCTTCACATGCACCATCATTACTTGTAGGAAGGGAGGCTGGCTGGCAGCCTCCCATACACACTCTGGCTGGGTGGCAGTCACCCACCAGTACACACAGCAGACCCTAAACCCATATCATTATTGCTAAGCAGGAAGATGGGAGTCCATTTCACTCTGATGGACCATTTTTAAATGCAATCCATAACCTGGCTTTGGCAGGAACCCTTCTTACTCCTCCTACTTGCATTTGATACTGGGTTTAGGATCTGCATAGGAAACACACACACACACACACACACACACACACACACACACATACAAGCACACACTTACCTGTGTTGCCTGCTGACGCCTCCTTGGCTGTCCCCAAATGGTATAAAACCAACAGCCACGGGAAGCTGTAAGGATAGAGGACATACCTGCATCCTATTGGACTCACTTGTCTTGGTTAAATCCAACTTATTTGAAAACCTATGGTGCTGCTACTTCTGCTCATGGCAGTGCTGCTTCTGAAAAGGCTGTTCTTTGGTGGGCCTAGGCGACATCACAATCTCCATGGTTACATACACAACAAAGGTCAGATGTTGTTTACACCTGGCCATGCCAGTGGTATTGAGTAGCATATCCCAGTGCTAAGGGTCCTGGGTGCAACAATCTTTCAATGGGGAATAGCCGCACTGAGTTTGTCAAGTGCACCCATGTTTGCAACTCCAACAATACACACATATGTATGTATGTGTGTATGTGTGTATGTGTGTATGTGTGTATGTGTGTATGTATGTCTATCTATCTATCTATCTATCTATCTATCCACCCATCTATCTCTATATATATTTATCTCTCTCTCTCTATATGTATATATATATATATATATATATATATATAATTTTTTTTTCTTTTAAATATATATATATATATATATATATATATATATATATATATATATATATGTATATACATATAGAGAGAGAGAGAGAGAGAGATGGAAATACTTTTTTAAACATGTTTTCACCTCATTTTTACCTTCTTTTTTTCTTCTCTCCATGTTTTCCTTCTTTCCTATGCTGCTGCTTCTTATTTTTCTTCTTTTTCAGACCCTATCATTGCACTATTGCTTATTCAATACCACCAGCAGATGGAGACACTATATTACAACATTAGTTGTGAGCAGCAGTTTGTACAAACAAATGCCTCATAGCTGATGTCCTATCCACCTAGGCACATAGGCACCACCTATTGTCTGCAGTAGGGGCCCACTGGACTAGCCAGCAAGCAGCTGCAGCAAATAAACAGATAATCTTTCTTTCCAACACTGAAACCTGGTGGTGCATTTAATATATGCTATCAGATAGGGGACATATCAGATATTAAACTGATATAAACAGACACCACATTTGATACCAGCCAAAAGGAAGGATGAGAAGTGATAACTGTGAAAGGGGAGGAACCAACGCTGTCCCCTTCACATGCACCATCATTACTTGTAGGAAGGGAGGCTGGCTGGCAGCCTCCCATACACACTCTGGCTGGGTGGCAGTCACCCACCAGTACACACAGCAGACCCTAAACCCATATCATTATTGCTAAGCAGGAAGATGGGAGTCCATTTCACTCTGATGGACCATTTTTAAATGCAATCCATAACCTGGCTTTGGCAGGAACCCTTCTTACTCCTCCTACTTGCATTTGATACTGGGTTTAGGATCTGCATAGGAAACACACACACACACACACACACACACACATACAAGCACACACTTACCTGTGTTGCCTGCTGACGCCTCCTTGGCTGTCCCCAAACGGTATAAAACCAACAGCCACGGGAAGCTGTAAGGATAGAGGACATACCTGCATCCTATTGGACTCACTTGTCTTGGTTAAATCCAACTTATTTGACAACCTATGGTGCTGCTACTTCTGCTCATGGCAGTGCTGCTTCTGACAAGGCTGTTCTTTGGTGGGCCTAGGCGACATCACAATCTCCATGGTTACATACACAACAGAGGTCAGATGTTGTTTACACCTGGCCATGCCAGTGGTATTGAGTAGCATATCCCAGTGCTAAGGGTCCTGGGTGCAACAATCTTTCAATGGGGAATAGCCGCACTGAGTTTGTCAAGTGCACCCATGTTTGCAACTCCAACAATACACACATATGTGTGTATGTGTGTATGTGTGTATGTGTGTATGTGTGTATGTGTGTATGTGTGTATGTATCTATCTATCTATCTATCTATCTATCTATCCACCCATCTATCTCTATATATATTTATCTCTCTCTCTCTATATGTATATATATATATATATATATATATATATATAATTTTTTTTTCTTTTAAATATATATATATATATATGTATATACATATAGAGAGAGAGAGAGATGGAAATACTTTTTTAAACATGTTTTCACCTCATTTTTACCTTCTTTTTTTCTTCTCTCCATGTTTTCCTTCTTTCCTATGCTGCTGCTTCTTATTTTTCTTCTTTTTCAGACCCTATCATTGCACTATTGCTTATTCAATACCACCAGCAGATGGAGACACTATATTACAACATTAGTTGTGAGCAGCAGTTTGTACAAACAAATGCCTCATAGCTGATGTCCTATCCACCTAGGCACCACCTATTGTCTATTGCCTGCAGTAGGGGCCCACTGGACTAGCCAGCAAACAGCTGCAGCAAATAAACAGATAATCTTTCTTTCCAACACTGAAACCTGGTGGTGCATTTAACATATGCTATCAGATAGGGGACATATCAGATATTAAACTGATATAAACAGACACCACATTTGATACCAGCCAAAAGGAAGGATGAGAAGTGATAACTGTGAAAGGGGAGGAACCAACGCTGTCCCCTTCACATGCACCATCATTACTTGTAGGAAGGGAGGCTGGCTGGCAGCCTCCCATACACACTCTGGCTGGGTGGCAGTCACCCACCAGTACACACAGCAGACCCTAAACCCATATCATTATTGCTAAGCAGGAAGATGGGAGTCCATTTCACTCTGATGGACCATTTTTAAATGCAATCCATAACCTGGCTTTGGCAGGAACCCTTCTTACTCCTCCTACTTGCATTTGATACTGGGTTTAGGATCTGCATAGGAAACACACACACACACACACACACACACATACAAGCACACACTTACCTGTGTTGCCTGCTGACGCCTCCTTGGCTGTCCCCAAACGGTATAAAACCAACAGCCACGGGAAGCTGTAAGGATAGAGGACATACCTGCATCCTATTGGACTCACTTGTCTTGGTTAAATCCAACTTATTTGACAACCTATGGTGCTGCTACTTCTGCTCATGGCAGTGCTGCTTCTGACAAGGCTGTTCTTTGGTGGGCCTAGGCGACATCACAATCTCCATGGTTACATACACAACAAAGGTCAGATGTTGTTTACACCTGGCCATGCCAGTGGTATTGAGTAGCATATCCCAGTGCTAAGGGTCCTGGGTGCAACAATCTTTCAATGGGGAATAGCCGCACTGAGTTTGTCAAGTGCACCCATGTTTGCAACTCCAACAATACACACATATGTGTGTATGTGTGTATGTGTGTATGTGTGTATGTGTGTATGTGTGTATGTATGTCTATCTATCTATCTATCTATCTATCCACCCATCTATCTCTATATATATTTATCTCTCTCTCTCTATATGTATATATATATATATATATATAAATTTTTTTCTTTTAAATATATATATATATATATATATATATATATGTATATACATATAGAGAGAGAGAGAGATGGAAATACTTTTTTAAACATGTTTTCACCTCATTTTTACCTTCTTTTTTTCTTCTCTCCATGTTTTCCTTCTTTCCTATGCTGCTGCTTCTTATTTTTCTTCTTTTTCAGACCCTATCATTGCACTATTGCTTATTCAATACCACCAGCAGATGGAGACACTATATTACAACATTAGTTGTGAGCAGCAGTTTGTACAAACAAATGCCTCATAGCTGATGTCCTATCCACCTAGGCACCACCTATTGTCTATTGCCTGCAGTAGGGGCCCACTGGACTAGCCAGCAAACAGCTGCAGCAAATAAACAGATAATCTTTCTTTCCAACACTGAAACCTGGTGGTGCATTTAATATATGCTATCAGATAGGGGACATATCAGATATTAAACTGATATAAACAGACACCACATTTGATACCAGCCAAAAGGAAGGATGAGAAGTGATAACTGTGAAAGGGGAGGAACCAACGCTGTCCCCTTCACATGCACCATCATTACTTGTAGGAAGGGAGGCTGGCTGGCAGCCTCCCATACACACTCTGGCTGGGTGGCAGTCACCCACCAGTACACACAGCAGACCCTAAACCCATATCATTATTGCTAAGCAGGAAGATGGGAGTCCATTTCACTCTGATGGACCATTTTTAAATGCAATCCATAACCTGGCTTTGGCAGGAACCCTTCTTACTCCTCCTACTTGCATTTGATACTGGGTTTAGGATCTGCATAGGAAACACACACACACACACACACACACACATACAAGCACACACTTACCTGTGTTGCCTGCTGACGCCTCCTTGGCTGTCCCCAAACGGTATAAAACCAACAGCCACGGGAAGCTGTAAGGATAGAGGACATACCTGCATCCTATTGGACTCACTTGTCTTGGTTAAATCCAACTTATTTGACAACCTATGGTGCTGCTACTTCTGCTCATGGCAGTGCTGCTTCTGACAAGGCTGTTCTTTGGTGGGCCTAGGCGACATCACAATCTCCATGGTTACATACACAACAAAGGTCAGATGTTGTTTACACCTGGCCATGCCAGTGGTATTGAGTAGCATATCCCAGTGCTAAGGGTCCTGGGTGCAACAATCTTTCAATGGGGAATAGCCGCACTGAGTTTGTCAAGTGCACCCATGTTTGCAACTCCAACAATACACACATATGTATGTATGTGTGTATGTGTGTATGTGTGTATGTATGTATGTATGTATGTATGTATGTCTATCTATCTATCTATCTATCCACCCATCTATCTCTATAAATATTTATCTCTCTCTCTATATATGTGTATATATATATATATATATTTTTTTTTCTTTTAAATATATATATATATATATATATATATATATATATATATATATATATATATATATATGTATATACATATAGAGAGAGAAAGAGATGGAAATACTTTTTTAAACATGTTTTCACCTCATTTTTACCTTCTTTTTTTCTTCTCTCCATGTTTTCCTTCTTTCCTATGCTGCTGCTTCTTCTTTTTCTTCTTTTTCAGACCCTATCATTGCACTATTGCTTATTCAATACCACCAGCAGATGGAGACACTATATTACAACATTAGTTGTGAGCAGCAGTTTGTACAAACAAATGCCTCATAGCTGATGTCCTATCCACCTAGGCACATAGGCACCACCTATTGTCTATTGCCTGCAGTAGGGGCCCACTGGACTAGCCAGCAAGCAGCTGCAGCAAATAAACAGATAGTCTTTCTTTCCAACACTGAAACCTGGTGGTGCATTTAATATATGCTATCAGATAGGGGACATATCAGATATTAAACTGATATAAACAGACACCACATTTGATACCAGCCAAAAGGAAGGATGAGAAGTGATAACTGTGAAAGGGGAGGAACCAACGCTGTCCCCTTCACATGCACCATCATTACTTGTAGGAAGGGAGGCTGGCTGGCAGCCTCCCATACACACTCTGGCTGGGTGGCAGTCACCCACTAGTACACACAGCAGACCCTAAACCCATATCATTATTGCTAAGCAGGAAGATGGGAGTCCATTTCACTCTGATGGACCATTTTTAAATGCAATCCATAACCTGGCTTTGGCAGGAACCCTTCTTACTCCTCCTACTTGCATTTGATACTGGGTTTAGGATCTGCATAGGAAACACACACACACACACACAAACACACACACACACACATACACATACAAGCACACACTTACCTGTGTTGCCTGCTGACGCCTCCTTGGCTGTCCCCAAACGGTATAAAACCAACAGCCACGGGAAGCTGTAAGGATAGAGGACATACCTGCATCCTATTGGACTCACTTGTCTTGGTTAAATCCAACTTATTTGACAACCTATGGTGCTGCTACTTCTGCTCATGGCAGTGCTGCTTCTGACAAGGCTGTTCTTTGGTGGGCCTAGGCGACATCACAATCTCCATGGTTACATACACAACAAAGGTCAGATGTTGTTTACACCTGGCCATGCCAGTGGTATTGAGTAGCATATCCCAGTGCTAAGGGTCCTGGGTGCAACAATCTTTCAATGGGGAATAGCCGCACTGAGTTTGTCAAGTGCACCCATGTTTGCAACTCCAACAATACACACATATGTGTGTATGTGTGTATGTATGTCTATCTATCTATCTATCTATCTATCTATCCACCCATCTATCTCTATATATATTTATCTCTCTCTCTCTCTATATGTATATATATATATATATATATATATAATTTTTTTTTCTTTTAAATATATATATATATATATATATATGTATATACATATAGAGAGAGAGAGAGAGATGGAAATACTTTTTTAAACATGTTTTCACCTCATTTTTACCTTCTTTTTTTCTTCTCTCCATGTTTTCCTTCTTTCCTATGCTGCTGCTTCTTATTTTTCTTCTTTTTCAGACCCTATCATTGCACTATTGCTTATTCAATACCACCAGCAGATGGAGACACTATATTACAACATTAGTTGTGAGCAGCAGTTTGTACAAACAAATGCCTCATAGCATATGTCCTATCCACCTAGGCACATAGGCACCACCTATTGTCTATTGCCTGCAGTAGGGGCCCACTGGACTAGCCAGCAAGCAGCTGCAGCAAATAAACAGATAATCTTTCTTTCCAACACTGAAACCTGGTGGTGCATTTAATATATGCTATCAGATAGGGGACATATCAGATATTAAACTGATATAAACAGACACCACATTTGATACCAGCCAAAAGGAAGGATGAGAAGTGATAACTGTGAAAGGGGAGGAACAAACGCTGTCCCCTTCACATGCACCATCATTACTTGTAGGAAGGGAGGCTGGCTGGCAGCCTCCCATACACACTCTGGCTGGGTGGCAGTCACCCACCAGTACACACAGCAGACCCTAAACCCATATCATTATTGCTAAGCAGGAAGATGGGAGTCCATTTCACTCTGATGGACCATTTTTAAATGCAATCCATAACCTGGCTTTGGCAGGAACCCTTCTTACTCCTCCTACTTGCATTTGATACTGGGTTTAGGATCTGCATAGGAAACACACACACACACACACACACACACACACACATACAAGCACACACTTACCTGTGTTGCCTGCTGACGCCTCCTTGGCTGTCCCCAAACGGTATAAAACCAACAGCCACGGGAAGCTGTAAGGATAGAGGACATACCTGCATCCTATTGGACTCACTTGTCTTGGTTAAATCCAACTTATTTGACAACCTATGGTGCTGCTACTTCTGCTCATGGCAGTGCTGCTTCTGACAAGGCTGTTCTTTGGTGGGCCTAGGCGACATCACAATCTCCATGGTTACATACACAACAAAGGTCAGATGTTGTTTACACCTGGCCATGCCAGTGGTATTGAGTAGCATATCCCAGTGCTAAGGGTCCTGGGTGCAACAATCTTTCAATGGGGAATAGCCGCACTGAGTTTGTCAAGTGCACCCATGTTTGCAACTCCAACAATACACACATATGTATGTATGTATGTATGTGTGTATGTGTGTATGTGTGTATGTATGTCTATCTATCTATCTATCTATCTATCTATCCACCCATCTATCTCTATATATATTTATCTCTCTCTCTCTCTCTCTCTCTATATGTATATATATATAATTTTTTTTTCTTTTAAATATATATATATATATATATATATGTGTATATACATATAGAGAGAGAGAGAGATGGAAATACTTTTTTAAACATGTTTTCACCTCATTTTTACCTTCTTTTTTTCTTCTCTCCATGTTTTCCTTCTTTCCTATGCTGCTGCTTCTTATTTTTCTTCTTTTTCAGACCCTATCATTGCACTATTGCTTATTCAATACCACCAGCAGATGGAGACACTATATTACAACATTAGTTGTGAGCAGCAGTTTGTACAAACAAATGCCTCATAGCTGATGTCCTATCCACCTAGGCACCACCTATTGTCTATTGCCTGCAGTAGGGGCCCACTGGACTAGCCAGCAAGCAGCTGCAGCAAATAAACAGATAATCTTTCTTTCCAACACTGAAACCTGGTGGTGCATTTAATATATGCTATCAGATAGGGGACATATCAGATATTAAACTGATATAAACAGACACCACATTTGATACCAGCCAAAAGGAAGGATGAGAAGTGATAACTGTGAAAGGGGAGGAACCAACGCTGTCCCCTTCACATGCACCATCATTACTTGTAGGAAGGGAGGCTGGCTGGCAGCCTCCCATACACACTCTGGCTGGGTGGCAGTCACCCACCAGTACACACAGCAGACCCTAAACCCATATCATTATTGCTAAGCAGGAAGATGGGAGTCCATTTCACTCTGATGGACCATTTTTAAATGCAATCCATAACCTGGCTTTGGCAGGAACCCTTCTTACTCCTCCTACTTGCATTTGATACTGGGTTTAGGATCTGCATAGGAAACACACACACACACACACACACACATACAAGCACACACTTACCTGTGTTGCCTGCTGACGCCTCCTTGGCTGTCCCCAAACGGTATAAAACCAACAGCCACGGGAAGCTGTAAGGATAGAGGACATACCTGCATCCTATTGGACTCACTTGTCTTGGTTAAATCCAACTTATTTGACAACCTATGGTGCTGCTACTTCTGCTCATGGCAGTGCTGCTTCTGACAAGGCTGTTCTTTGGTGGGCCTAGGCGACATCACAATCTCCATGGTTACATACACAACAAAGGTCAGATGTTGTTTACACCTGGCCATGCCAGTGGTATTGAGTAGCATATCCCAGTGCTAAGGGTCCTGGGTGCAACAATCTTTCAATGGGGAATAGCCGCACTGAGTTTGTCAAGTGCACCCATGTTTGCAACTCCAACAATACACACATATGTATGTATGTATGTATGTGTGTATGTGTGTATGTGTGTATGTGTGTATGTGTGTATGTATGTCTATCTATCTATCTATCTATCTATCTATCTATCCACCCATCTATCTCTATATATATTTATTTCTCTCTCTCTCTCTCTATATATATATATATATATATATACATATATATATATATATATATAATTTTTTCTTCTTTTAAATATATATATATATATATATATATATATATGTATATACGTATAGAGAGAGAGAGAGAGAGAGAGAGAGAGAGAGAGATGGAAATACTTTTTTAAACATGTTTTCACCTCATTTTTACCTTCTTTTTTTCTTCTCTCCATGTTTTCCTTCTTTCCTATGCTGCTGCTTCTTATTTTTCTTCTTTTTCAGACCCTATCATTGCACTATTGCTTATTCAATACCACCAGCAGATGGAGACACTATATTACAACATTAGTTGTGAGCAGCAGTTTGTACAAACAAATGCCTCATAGCTGATGTCCTATCCACCTAGGCACATAGGCACCACCTATTGTCTATTGCCTGCAGTAGGGGCCCACTGGACTAGCCAGCAAGCAGCTGCAGCAAATAAACAGATAATCTTTCTTTCCAACACTGAAACCTGGTGGTGCATTTAATATATGCTATCAGATAGGGGACATATCAGATATTAAACTGATATAAACAGACACCACATTTGATACCAGCCAAAAGGAAGGATGAGAAGTGATAACTGTGAAAGGGGAGGAACCAACGCTGTCCCCTTCACATGCACCATCATTACTTGTAGGAAGGGAGGCTGGCTGGCAGCCTCCCATACACACTCTGGCTGGGTGGCAGTCACCCACCAGTACACACAGCAGACCCTAAACCCATATCATTATTGCTAAGCAGGAAGATGGGAGTCCATTTCACTCTGATGGACCATTTTTAAATGCAATCCATAACCTGGCTTTGGCAGGAACCCTTCTTACTCCTCCTACTTGCATTTGATACTGGGTTTAGGATCTGCATAGGAAACACACACACACACACACACACACACACACACACATACAAGCACACACTTACCTGTGTTGCCTGCTGACGCCTCCTTGGCTGTCCCCAAACGGTATAAAACCAACAGCCACGGGAAGCTGTAAGGATAGAGGACATACCTGCATCCTATTGGACTCACTTGTCTTGGTTAAATCCAACTTATTTGACAACCTATGGTGCTGCTACTTCTGCTCATGGCAGTGCTGCTTCTGACAAGGCTGTTCTTTGGTGGGCCTAGGCGACATCACAATCTCCATGGTTACATACACAACAAAGGTCAGATGTTGTTTACACCTGGCCATGCAAGTGGTATTGAGTAGCATATCCCAGTGCTAAGGGTCCTGGGTGCAACAATCTTTCAATGGGGAATAGCCGCACTGAGTTTGTCAAGTGCACCCATGTTTGCAACTCCAACAATACACACATATGTATGTATGTATGTATGTGTGTATGTGTGTATGTGTGTATGTGTGTATGTATGTCTATCTATCTATCTATCTATCTATCCACCCATCTATCTCTATATATATTTATTTCTCTCTCTCTCTCTCTCTCTATATATATATATATATATATATATATATATATATACATATATATATATATATATATATAATTTTTTCTTCTTTTAAATATATATATATATATATATATATATGTATATACATATAGAGAGAGAGAGAGAGAGAGATGGAAATACTTTTTTAAACATGTTTTCACCTCATTTTTACCTTCTTTTTTTCTTCTCTCCATGTTTTCCTTCTTTCCTATGCTGCTGCTTCTTATTTTTCTTCTTTTTCAGACCCTATCATTGCACTATTGCTTATTCAATACCACCAGCAGATGGAGACACTATATTACAACATTAGTTGTGAGCAGCAGTTTGTACAAACAAATGCCTCATAGCTGATGTCCTATCCACCTAGGCACATAGGCACCACCTATTGTCTATTGCCTGCAGTAGGGGCCCACTGGACTAGCCAGCAAGCAGCTGCAGCAAATAAACAGATAATCTTTCTTTCCAACACTGAAACCTGGTGGTGCATTTAATATATGCTATCAGATAGGGGACATATCAGATATTAAACTGATATAAACAGACACCACATTTGATACCAGCCAAAAGGAAGGATGAGAAGTGATAACTGTGAAAGGGGAGGAACCAACGCTGTCCCCTTCACATGCACCATCATTACTTGTAGGAAGGGAGGCTGGCTGGCAGCCTCCCATACACACTCTGGCTGGGTGGCAGTCACCCACCAGTACACACAGCAGACCCTAAACCCATATCATTATTGCTAAGCAGGAAGATGGGAGTCCATTTCACTCTGATGGACCATTTTTAAATGCAATCCATAACCTGGCTTTGGCAGGAACCCTTCTTACTCCTCCTACTTGCATTTGATACTGGGTTTAGGATCTGCATAGGAAACACACACACACACACATACAAGCACACACTTACCTGTGTTGCCTGCTGACGCCTCCTTGGCTGTCCCCAAACGGTATAAAACCAACAGCCACGGGAAGCTGTAAGGATAGAGGACATACCTGCATCCTATTGGACTCACTTGTCTTGGTTAAATCCAACTTATTTGACAACCTATGGTGCTGCTACTTCTGCTCATGGCAGTGCTGCTTCTGACAAGGCTGTTCTTTGGTGGGCCTAGGCGACATCACAATCTCCATGGTTACATACACAACAAAGGTCAGATGTTGTTTACACCTGGCCATGCCAGTGGTATTGAGTAGCATATCCCAGTGCTAAGGGTCCTGGGTGCAACAATCTTTCAATGGGGAATAGCCGCACTGAGTTTGTCAAGTGCACCCATGTTTGCAACTCCAACAATACACACATATGTATGTATGTATGTGTGTATGTGTGTATGTATGTCTATCTATCTATCTATCTATCTATCCACCCATCTATCTCTATATATATTTATCTCTCTCTCTCTCTCTATATGTATATATATATATATATATATAAGTTTTTTTTCTTTTAAATATATATATATATATATATACATATAGAGAGAGAGAGAGATGGAAATACTTTTTTAAACATGTTTTCACCTCATTTTTACCTTCTTTTTTTCTTCTCTCCATGTTTTCCTTCTTTCCTATGCTGCTGCTTCTTATTTTTCTTCTTTTTCAGACCCTATCATTGCACTATTGCTTATTCAATACCACCAGCAGATGGAGACACTATATTACAACATTAGTTGTGAGCAGCAGTTTGTACAAACAAATGCCTCATAGCTGATGTCCTATCCACCTAGGCACCACCTATTGTCTATTGCCTGCAGTAGGGGCCCACTGGACTAGCCAGCAAGCAGCTGCAGCAAATAAACAGATAATCTTTCTTTCCAACACTGAAACCTGGTGGTGCATTTAATATATGCTATCAGATAGGGGACATATCAGATATTAAACTGATATAAACAGACACCACATTTGATACCAGCCAAAAGGAAGGATGAGAAGTGATAACTGTGAAAGGGGAGGAACCAACGCTGTCCCCTTCACATGCACCATCATTACTTGTAGGAAGGGAGGCTGGCTGGCAGCCTCCCATACACACTCTGGCTGGGTGGCAGTCACCCACCAGTACACACAGCAGACCCTAAACCCATATCATTATTGCTAAGCAGGAAGATGGGAGTCCATTTCACTCTGATGGACCATTTTTAAATGCAATCCATAACCTGGCTTTGGCAGGAACCCTTCTTACTCCTCCTACTTGCATTTGATACTGGGTTTAGGATCTGCATAGGAAACACACACACACACACACACACACACACACACACACATACACATACAAGCACACACTTACCTGTGTTGCCTGCTGACGCCTCCTTGGCTGTCCCCAAACGGTATAAAACCAACAGCCACGGGAAGCTGTAAGGATAGAGGACATACCTGCATCCTATTGGACTCAATTGTCTTGGTTAAATCCAACTTATTTGACAACCTATGGTGCTGCTACTTCTGCTCATGGCAGTGCTGCTTCTGACAAGGCTGTTCTTTGGTGGGCCTAGGCGACATCACAATCTCCATGGTTACATACACAACAAAGGTCAGATGTTGTTTACACCTGGCCATGCCAGTGATATTGAGTAGCATATCCCAGTGCTAAGGGTCCTGGGTGCAACAATCTTTCAATGGGGAATAGCCGCACTGAGTTTGTCAAGTGCACCCATGTTTGCAACTCCAACAATACACACATATGTGTGTATGTGTGTATGTGTGTATGTATGTCTATCTATCTATCTATCTATCTATCTATCCACCCATCTATCTCTATATATATTTATCTCTCTCTCTCTATATGTATATATATATATATATATATATATATATAATTTTTTTTCTTTTAAATATATATATATATATATATATATGTATATACATATAGAGAGAGAGAGAGATGGAAATACTTTTTTAAACATGTTTTCACCTCATTTTTACCTTCTTTTTTTCTTCTCTCCATGTTTTCCTTCTTTCCTATGCTGCTGCTTCTTATTTTTCTTCTTTTTCAGACCCTATCATTGCACTATTGCTTATTCAATACCACCAGCAGATGGAGACACTATATTACAACATTAGTTGTGAGCAGCAGTTTGTACAAACAAATGCCTCTTAGCTGATGTCCTATCCACCTAGGCACCACCTATTGTCTATTGCCTGCAGTAGGGGCCCACTGGACTAGCCAGCAAACAACTGCAGCAAATAAACAGATAATCTTTCTTTCCAACACTGAAACCTGGTGGTGCATTTAATATATGCTATCAGATAGGGGACATATCAGATATTAAACTGATATAAACAGACACCACATTTGATACCAGCCAAAAGGAAGGATGAGAAGTGATAACTGTGAAAGGGGAGGAACCAACGCTGTCCCCTTCACATGCACCATCATTACTTGTAGGAAGGGAGGCTGGCTGGCAGCCTCCCATACACACTCTGGCTGGGTGGCAGTCACCCACCAGTACACACAGCAGACCCTAAACCCATATCATTATTGCTAAGCAGGAAGATGGGAGTCCATTTCACTCTGATGGACCATTTTTAAATGCAATCCATAACCTGGCTTTGGCAGGAACCCTTCTTACTCCTCCTACTTGCATTTGATACTGGGTTTAGGATCTGCATAGGAAACACACACACACACACACACACACACACACACACATACAAGCACACACTTACCTGTGTTGCCTGCTGACGCCTCCTTGGCTGTCCCCAAATGGTATAAAACCAACAGCCACGGGAAGCTGTAAGGATAGAGGACATACCTGCATCCTATTGGACTCACTTGTCTTGGTTAAATCCAACTTATTTGACAACCTATGGTGCTGCTACTTCTGCTCATGGCAGTGCTGCTTCTGACAAGGCTGTTCTTTGGTGGGCCTAGGCGACATCACAATCTCCATGGTTACATACACAACAAAGGTCAGATGTTGTTTACACCTGGCCATGCAAGTGGTATTGAGTAGCATATCCCAGTGCTAAGGGTCCTGGGTGCAACAATCTTTCAATGGGGAATAGCCGCACTGAGTTTGTCAAGTGCACCCATGTTTGCAACTCCAACAATACACACATATGTATGTATGTATGTATGTGTGTATGTGTGTATGTGTGTATGTGTGTATGTATGTCTATCTATCTATCTATCTATCTATCCACCCATCTATCTCTATATATATTTATTTCTCTCTCTCTCTCTCTCTCTCTCTATATATATATATATATATATATATATACATATATATATATATATATATATATAATTTTTTCTTCTTTTAAATATATATATATATATATATATATATATATATATATGTATATACATATAGAGAGAGAGAGAGAGAGAGATGGAAATACTTTTTTAAACATGTTTTCACCTCATTTTTACCTTCTTTTTTTCTTCTCTCCATGTTTTCCTTCTTTCCTATGCTGCTGCTTCTTATTTTTCTTCTTTTTCAGACCCTATCATTGCACTATTGCTTATTCAATACCACCAGCAGATGGAGACACTATATTACAACATTAGTTGTGAGCAGCAGTTTGTACAAACAAATGCCTCATAGCTGATGTCCTATCCACCTAGGCACATAGGCACCACCTATTGTCTATTGCCTGCAGTAGGGGCCCACTGGACTAGCCAGCAAGCAGCTGCAGCAAATAAACAGATAATCTTTCTTTCCAACACTGAAACCTGGTGGTGCATTTAATATATGCTATCAGATAGGGGACATATCAGATATTAAACTGATATAAACAGACACCACATTTGATACCAGCCAAAAGGAAGGATGAGAAGTGATAACTGTGAAAGGGGAGGAACCAACGCTGTCCCCTTCACATGCACCATCATTACTTGTAGGAAGGGAGGCTGGCTGGCAGCCTCCCATACACACTCTGGCTGGGTGGCAGTCACCCACCAGTACACACAGCAGACCCTAAACCCATATCATTATTGCTAAGCAGGAAGATGGGAGTCCATTTCACTCTGATGGACCATTTTTAAATGCAATCCATAACCTGGCTTTGGCAGGAACCCTTCTTACTCCTCCTACTTGCATTTGATACTGGGTTTAGGATCTGCATAGGAAACACACACACACACACATACAAGCACACACTTACCTGTGTTGCCTGCTGACGCCTCCTTGGCTGTCCCCAAACGGTATAAAACCAACAGCCACGGGAAGCTGTAAGGATAGAGGACATACCTGCATCCTATTGGACTCACTTGTCTTGGTTAAATCCAACTTATTTGACAACCTATGGTGCTGCTACTTCTGCTCATGGCAGTGCTGCTTCTGACAAGGCTGTTCTTTGGTGGGCCTAGGCGACATCACAATCTCCATGGTTACATACACAACAAAGGTCAGATGTTGTTTACACCTGGCCATGCCAGTGGTATTGAGTAGCATATCCCAGTGCTAAGGGTCCTGGGTGCAACAATCTTTCAATGGGGAATAGCCGCACTGAGTTTGTCAAGTGCACCCATGTTTGCAACTCCAACAATACACACATATGTATGTATGTATGTGTGTATGTGTGTATGTATGTCTATCTATCTATCTATCTATCTATCTATCTATCCACCCATCTATCTCTATATATATTTATCTCTCTCTCTCTCTCTATATGTATATATATATATATATATATAAGTTTTTTTTCTTTTAAATATATATATATATATATATACATATAGAGAGAGAGAGAGATGGAAATACTTTTTTAAACATGTTTTCACCTCATTTTTACCTTCTTTTTTTCTTCTCTCCATGTTTTCCTTCTTTCCTATGCTGCTGCTTCTTATTTTTCTTCTTTTTCAGACCCTATCATTGCACTATTGCTTATTCAATACCACCAGCAGATGGAGACACTATATTACAACATTAGTTGTGAGCAGCAGTTTGTACAAACAAATGCCTCATAGCTGATGTCCTATCCACCTAGGCACCACCTATTGTCTATTGCCTGCAGTAGGGGCCCACTGGACTAGCCAGCAAGCAGCTGCAGCAAATAAACAGATAATCTTTCTTTCCAACACTGAAACCTGGTGGTGCATTTAATATATGCTATCAGATAGGGGACATATCAGATATTAAACTGATATAAACAGACACCACATTTGATACCAGCCAAAAGGAAGGATGAGAAGTGATAACTGTGAAAGGGGAGGAACCAACGCTGTCCCCTTCACATGCACCATCATTACTTGTAGGAAGGGAGGCTGGCTGGCAGCCTCCCATACACACTCTGGCTGGGTGGCAGTCACCCACCAGTACACACAGCAGACCCTAAACCCATATCATTATTGCTAAGCAGGAAGATGGGAGTCCATTTCACTCTGATGGACCATTTTTAAATGCAATCCATAACCTGGCTTTGGCAGGAACCCTTCTTACTCCTCCTACTTGCATTTGATACTGGGTTTAGGATCTGCATAGGAAACACACACACACACACACACACACACACACACACACATACACATACAAGCACACACTTACCTGTGTTGCCTGCTGACGCCTCCTTGGCTGTCCCCAAACGGTATAAAACCAACAGCCACGGGAAGCTGTAAGGATAGAGGACATACCTGCATCCTATTGGACTCAATTGTCTTGGTTAAATCCAACTTATTTGACAACCTATGGTGCTGCTACTTCTGCTCATGGCAGTGCTGCTTCTGACAAGGCTGTTCTTTGGTGGGCCTAGGCGACATCACAATCTCCATGGTTACATACACAACAAAGGTCAGATGTTGTTTACACCTGGCCATGCCAGTGATATTGAGTAGCATATCCCAGTGCTAAGGGTCCTGGGTGCAACAATCTTTCAATGGGGAATAGCCGCACTGAGTTTGTCAAGTGCACCCATGTTTGCAACTCCAACAATACACACATATGTGTGTATGTGTGTATGTGTGTATGTATGTCTATCTATCTATCTATCTATCTATCTATCCACCCATCTATCTCTATATATATTTATCTCTCTCTCTCTATATGTATATATATATATATATATATATATATATAATTTTTTTTCTTTTAAATATATATATATATATATATATATGTATATACATATAGAGAGAGAGAGAGATGGAAATACTTTTTTAAACATGTTTTCACCTCATTTTTACCTTCTTTTTTTCTTCTCTCCATGTTTTCCTTCTTTCCTATGCTGCTGCTTCTTATTTTTCTTCTTTTTCAGACCCTATCATTGCACTATTGCTTATTCAATACCACCAGCAGATGGAGACACTATATTACAACATTAGTTGTGAGCAGCAGTTTGTACAAACAAATGCCTCTTAGCTGATGTCCTATCCACCTAGGCACCACCTATTGTCTATTGCCTGCAGTAGGGGCCCACTGGACTAGCCAGCAAACAACTGCAGCAAATAAACAGATAATCTTTCTTTCCAACACTGAAACCTGGTGGTGCATTTAATATATGCTATCAGATAGGGGACATATCAGATATTAAACTGATATAAACAGACACCACATTTGATACCAGCCAAAAGGAAGGATGAGAAGTGATAACTGTGAAAGGGGAGGAACCAACGCTGTCCCCTTCACATGCACCATCATTACTTGTAGGAAGGGAGGCTGGCTGGCAGCCTCCCATACACACTCTGGCTGGGTGGCAGTCACCCACCAGTACACACAGCAGACCCTAAACCCATATCATTATTGCTAAGCAGGAAGATGGGAGTCCATTTCACTCTGATGGACCATTTTTAAATGCAATCCATAACCTGGCTTTGGCAGGAACCCTTCTTACTCCTCCTACTTGCATTTGATACTGGGTTTAGGATCTGCATAGGAAACACACACACACACACACACACACACACACACACATACAAGCACACACTTACCTGTGTTGCCTGCTGACGCCTCCTTGGCTGTCCCCAAATGGTATAAAACCAACAGCCACGGGAAGCTGTAAGGATAGAGGACATACCTGCATCCTATTGGACTCACTTGTCTTGGTTAAATCCAACTTATTTGACAACCTATGGTGCTGCTACTTCTGCTCATGGCAGTGCTGCTTCTGACAAGGCTGTTCTTTGGTGGGCCTAGGCGACATCACAATCTCCATGGTTACATACACAACAAAGGTCAGATGTTGTTTACACCTGGCCATGCCAGTGGTATTGAGTAGCATATCCCAGTGCTAAGGGTCCTGGGTGCAACAATCTTTCAATGGGGAATAGCCGCACTGAGTTTGTCAAGTGCACCCATGTTTGCAACTCCAACAATACACACATATGTATGTATGTATGTGTGTATGTGTGTATGTGTGTATGTGTGTATGTATGTCTATCTATCTATCTATCTATCTATCCATCCATCTATCCACCCATCTATCTCTATATATATTTATCTCTCTCTCTCTATATGTATATATATATATATATATATATATATATATATATATAATTTTTTTTTCTTTTAAATATATTTATATATATATATATATATGTATATACATAGAGAGAGAGAGATGGAAATACTTTTTTAAACATGTTTTCACCTCATTTTTGCCTTCTTTTTTTCTTCTCTCCATGTTTTCCTTCTTTCCTATGCTGCTGCTTCTTATTTTTCTTCTTTTTCAGACCCTATCATTGCACTATTGCTTATTCAATACCACCAGCAGATGGAGACACTATATTACAACATTAGTTGTGAGCAGCAGTTTGTACAAACAAATGCCTCATAGCTGATGTCCTATCCACCTAGGCACCACCTATTGTCTATTGCCTGCAGTAGGGGCCCACTGGACTAGCCAGCAAGCAGCTGCAGCAAATAAACAGATAATCTTTCTTTCCAACACTGAAACTTGGTGGTGCATTTAATATATGCTATCAGATAGGGGACATATCAGATATTAAACTGATATAAACAGACACCACATTTGATACCAGCCAAAAGGAAGGATGAGAAGTGATAACTGTGAAAGGGGAGGAACCAACGCTGTCCCCTTCACATGCACCATCATTACTTGTAGGAAGGGAGGCTGGCTGGCAGCCTCCCATACACACTCTGGCTGGGTGGCAGTCACCCACCAGTACACACAGCAGACCCTAAACCCATATCATTATTGCTAAGCAGGAAGATGGGAGTCCATTTCACTCTGATGGACCATTTTTAAATGCAATCCATAACCTGGCTTTGGCAGGAACCCTTCTTACTCCTCCTACTTGCATTTGATACTGGGTTTAGGATCTGCATAGGAAACACACACACACACACACACACATACAAGCACACACTTACCTGTGTTGCCTGCTGACGCCTCCTTGGCTGTCCCCAAACGGTATAAAACCAACAGCCACGGGAAGCTGTAAGGATAGAGGACATACCTGCA
>NW_026609289.1:442500-452500 GCF_029499605.1 Hyla sarda
CTAAACCCATATCATTATTGCTAAGCAGGAAGATGGGAGTCCATTTCACTCTGATGGACCATTTTTAAATGCAATCCATAACCTGGCTTTGGCAGGAACCCTTCTTACTCCTCCTACTTGCATTTGATACTGGGTTTAGGATCTGCATAGGAAACACACACACACACACACACACACACACACACACACACATACAAGCACACACTTACCTGTGTTGCCTGCTGACGCCTCCTTGGCTGTCCCCAAATGGTATAAAACCAACAGCCACGGGAAGCTGTAAGGATAGAGGACATACCTGCATCCTATTGGACTCACTTGTCTTGGTTAAATCCAACTTATTTGACAACCTATGGTGCTGCTACTTCTGCTCATGGCAGTGCTGCTTCTGACAAGGCTGTTCTTTGGTGGGCCTAGGCGACATCACAATCTCCATGGTTACATACACAACAAAGGTCAGATGTTGTTTACACCTGGCCATGCCAGTGGTATTGAGTAGCATATCCCAGTGCTAAGGGTCCTGGGTGCAACAATCTTTCAATGGGGAATAGCCGCACTGAGTTTGTCAAGTGCACCCATGTTTGCAACTCCAACAATACACACATATGTATGTATGTATGTATGTGTGTATGTGTGTATGTGTGTATGTGTGTATGTATGTCTATCTATCTATCTATCTATCCATCTATCCACCCATCTATCTCTATATATATTTATCTCTCTCTCTCTATATGTATATATATATATATATATATATATATATATAATTTTTTTTTCTTTTAAATATATATGTGTATATATATATATATATATATATATATATATATACATAGAGAGAGAGAGATGGAAATACTTTTTTAAACATGTTTTCACCTCATTTTTACCTTCTTTTTTTCTTCTCTCCATGTTTTCCTTCTTTCCTATGCTGCTGCTTCTTATTTTTCTTCTTTTTCAGACCCTATCATTGCACTATTGCTTATTCAATACCACCAGCAGATGGAGACACTATATTACAACATTAGTTGTGAGCAGCAGTTTGTACAAACAAATGCCTCATAGCTGATGTCCTATCCACCTAGGCACATAGGCACCACCTATTGTCTATTGCCTGCAGTAGGGGCCCACTGGACTAGCCAGCAAGCAGCTGCAGCAAATAAACAGATAATCTTTCTTTCCAACACTGAAACCTGGTGGTGCATTTAATATATGCTATCAGATAGGGGACATATCAGATATTAAACTGATATAAACAGACACCACATTTGATACCAGCCAAAAGGAAGGATGAGAAGTGATAACTGTGAAAGGGGAGGAACCAACGCTGTCCCCTTCACATGCACCATCATTACTTGTAGGAAGGGAGGCTGGCTGGCAGCCTCCCATACACACTCTGGCTGGGTGGCAGTCACCCACCAGTACACACAGCAGACCCTAAACCCATATCATTATTGCTAAGCAGGAAGATGGGAGTCCATTTCACTCTGATGGACCATTTTTAAATGCAATCCATAACCTGGCTTTGGCAGGAACCCTTCTTACTCCTCCTACTTGCATTTGATACTGGGTTTAGGATCTGCATAGGAAACACACACACACACACACACACACACACATACAAGCACACACCTACCTGTGTTGCCTGCTGACGCCTCCTTGGCTGTCCCCAAACGGTATAAAACCAACAGGCACGGGAAGCTGTAAGGATAGAGGACATACCTGCATCCTATTGGACTCACTTGTCTTGGTTAAATCCAACTTATTTGACAACCTATGGTGCTGCTACTTCTGCTCATGGCAGTGCTGCTTCTGACAAGGCTGTTCTTTGGTGGGCCTAGGCGACATCACAATCTCCATGGTTACATACACAACAAAGGTCAGATGTTGTTTACACCTGGCCATGCCAGTGGTATTGAGTAGCATATCCCAGTGCTAAGGGTCCTGGGTGCAACAATCTTTCAATGGGGAATAGCCGCACTGAGTTTGTCAAGTGCACCCATGTTTGCAACTCCAACAATACACACATATGTATGTATGTATGTATGTATGTGTGTATGTGTGTATGTGTGTATGTGTGTATGTATGTCTATCTATCTATCTATCTATCTATCTATCCACCCATCTATCTCTATATATATTTATCTCTCTCTCTCTATATGTATATATATATATATATAATTTTTTTTTCTTTTAAATATATATATATATATATGTATATACATATATAGAGAGAGAGAGATGGAAATACTTTTTTAAACATGTTTTCACCTCATTTTTACCTGCTTTTTTTCTTCTCTCCATGTTTTCCTTCTTTCCTATGCTGCTGCTTCTTATTTTTCTTCTTTTTCAGACCCTATCATTGCACTATTGCTTATTCAATACCACCAGCAGATGGAGACACTATATTACAACATTAGTTGTGAGCAGCAGTTTGTACAAACAAATGCCTCATAGCTGATGTCCTATCCACCTAGGCACATAGGCACCACCTATTGTCTATTGCCTGCAGTAGGGGCCCACTGGACTAGCCAGCAAGCAGCTGCAGCAAATAAACAGATAATCTTTCTTTCCAACACTGAAACCTGGTGGTGCATTTAATATATGCTATCAGATAGGGGACATATCAGATATTAAACTGATATAAACAGACACCACATTTGATACCAGCCAAAAGGAAGGATGAGAAGTGATAACTGTGAAAGGGGAGGAACCAACGCTGTCCCCTTCACATGCACCATCATTACTTGTAGGAAGGGAGGCTGGCTGGCAGCCTCCCATACACACTCTGGCTGGGTGGCAGTCACCCACCAGTACACACAGCAGACCCTAAACCCATATCATTATTGCTAAGCAGGAAGATGGGAGTCCATTTCACTCTGATGGACCATTTTTAAATGCAATCCATAACCTGGCTTTGGCAGGAACCCTTCTTACTCCTCCTACTTGCATTTGATACTGGGTTTAGGATCTGCATAGGAAACACACACACACACACACACATACAAGCACACACTTACCTGTGTTGCCTGCTGACGCCTCCTTGGCTGTCCCCAAACGGTATAAAACCAACAGCCACGGGAAGCTGTAAGGATAGAGGACATACCTGCATCCTATTGGACTCACTTGTCTTGGTTAAATCCAACTTATTTGACAACCTATGGTGCTGCTACTTCTGCTCATGGCAGTGCTGCTTCTGACAAGGCTGTTCTTTGGTGGGCCTAGGCGACATCACAATCTCCATGGTTACATACACAACAAAGGTCAGATGTTGTTTACACCTGGCCATGCCAGTGGTATTGAGTAGCATATCCCAGTGCTAAGGGTCCTGGGTGCAACAATCTTTCAATGGGGAATAGCCGCACTGAGTTTGTCAAGTGCACCCATGTTTGCAACTCCAACAATACACACATATGTATGTATGTATGTATGTGTGTATGTGTGTATGTGTGTATGTATGTCTATCTATCTATCTATCTATCCACCCATCTATCTCTATATATATTTATCTCTCTCTCTCTCTATATGTATATATATATATATATATATATAATTTTTTTTCTTTTAAATATATATATATATATATATATATATGTATATATATGTATATACATATAGAGAGAGAGAGAGAGATGGAAATACTTTTTTAAACATGTTTTCACCTCATTTTTACCTTCTTTTTTTCTTCTCTCCATGTTTTCCTTCTTTCCTATGCTGCTGCTTCTTCTTTTTCTTCTTTTTCAGACCCTATCATTGCACTATTGCTTATTCAATACCACCAGCAGATGGAGACACTATATTACAACATTAGTTGTGAGCAGCAGTTTGTACAAACAAATGCCTCATAGCTGATGTCCTATCCACCTAGGCACATAGGCACCACCTATTGTCTATTGCCTGCAGTAGGGGCCCACTGGACTAGCCAGCAAGCAGCTGCAGCAAATAAACAGATAATCTTTCTTTCCAACACTGAAACCTGGTGGTGCATTTAATATATGCTATCAGATAGGGGACATATCAGATATTAAACTGATATAAACAGACACCACATTTGATACCAGCCAAAAGGAAGGATGAGAAGTGATAACTGTGAAAGGGGAGGAACCAACGCTGTCCCCTTCACATGCACCATCATTACTTGTAGGAAGGGAGGCTGGCTGGCAGCCTCCCATACACACTCTGGCTGGGTGGCAGTCACCCACCAGTACACACAGCAGACCCTAAACCCATATCATTATTGCTAAGCAGGAAGATGGGAGTCCATTTCACTCTGATGGACCATTTTTAAATGCAATCCATAACCTGGCTTTGGCAGGAACCCTTCTTACTCCTCCTACTTGCATTTGATACTGGGTTTAGGATCTGCATAGGAAACACACACACACACACACACACACATACAAGCACACACTTACCTGTGTTGCCTGCTGACGCCTCCTTGGCTGTCCCCAAACGGTATAAAACCAATAGCCACGGGAAGCTGTAAGGATAGAGGACATACCTGCATCCTATTGGACTCACTTGTCTTGGTTAAATCCAACTTATTTGACAACCTATGGTGCTGCTACTTCTGCTCATGGCAGTGCTGCTTCTGACAAGGCTGTTCTTTGGTGGGCCTAGGCGACATCACAATCTCCATGGTTACATACACAACAAAGGTCAGATGTTGTTTACACCTGGCCATGCCAGTGGTATTGCGTAGCATATCCCAGTGCTAAGGGTCCTGGGTGCAACAATCTTTCAATGGGGAATAGCCGCACTGAGTTTGTCAAGTGCACCCATGTTTGCAACTCCAACAATACACACATATGTATGTATGTATGTGTGTATGTGTGTATGTGTGTATGTATGTCTATCTATCTATCTATCTATCCACCCATCTATCTCTATATATATTTATCTCTCTCTCTCTCTATATGTATATATATATATATATATATAAGTTTTTTTTTCTTTTAAATATATATATATATATATACATATAGAGAGAGAGAGATGGAAATACTTTTTTAAACATGTTTTCACCTCATTTTTACCTTCTTTTTTTCTTCTCTCCATGTTTTCCTTCTTTCCTATGCTGCTGCTTCTTATTTTTCTTCTTTTTCAGACCCTATCATTGCACTATTGCTTATTCAATACCACCAGCAGATGGAGACACTATATTACTACATTAGTTGTGAGCAGCAGTTTGTACAAACAAATGCCTCATAGCTGATGTCCTATCCACCTAGGCACATAGGCACCACCTATTGTCTATTGCCTGCAGTAGGGGCCCACTGGACTAGTCAGCAAGCAGCTGCAGCAAATAAACAGATAATCTTTCTTTCCAACACTGAAACCTGGTGGTGCATTTAATATATGCTATCAGATAGGGGACATATCAGATATTAAACTGATATAAACAGACACCACATTTGATACCAGCCAAAAGGAAGGATGAGAAGTGATAACTGTGAAAGGGGAGGAACCAACGCTGTCCCCTTCACATGCACCATCATTACTTGTAGGAAGGGAGGCTGGCTGGCAGCCTCCCATACACACTCTGGCTGGGTGGCAGTCACCCACCAGTACACACAGCAGACCCTAAACCCATATCATTATTGCTAAGCAGGAAGATGGGAGTCCATTTCACTCTGATGGACCATTTTTAAATGCAATCCATAACCTGGCTTTGGCAGGAACCCTTCTTACTCCTCCTACTTGCATTTGATACTGGGTTTAGGATCTGCATAGGAAACACACACACACACACACACACACACACACACACACACACACACATACACATACAAGCACACACTTACCTGTGTTGCCTGCTGACGCCTCCTTGGCTGTCCCCAAACGGTATAAAACCAACAGCCACGGGAAGCTGTAAGGATAGAGGACATACCTGCATCCTATTGGACTCACTTGTCTTGGTTAAATCCAACTTATTTGACAACCTATGGTGCTGCTACTTCTGCTCATGGCAGTGCTGCTTCTGACAAGGCTGTTCTTTGGTGGGCCTAGGCGACATCACAATCTCCATGGTTACATACACAACAAAGGTCAGATGTTGTTTACACCTGGCCATGCCAGTGGTATTGAGTAGCATATCCCAGTGCTAAGGGTCCTGGGTGCAACAATCTTTCAATGGGGAATAGCCGCACTGAGTTTGTCAAGTGCACCCATGTTTGCAACTCCAACAATACACACATATGTGTGTATGTGTGTATGTATGTCTATCTATCTATCTATCTATCTATCTATCTATCTATCTATCCACCCATCTATCTCTATATATATTTATCTCTCTCTCTCTCTATATGTATATATATATATATATATATATAATTTTTTTTTCTTTTAAATATATATATATATATATATATATATATATATATATATATATATATCTATGTATATACATATAGAGAGAGAGAGAGAGATGGAAATACTTTTTTAAACATGTTTTCACCTCATTTTTACCTTCTTTTTTTCTTCTCTCCATGTTTTCCTTCTTTCCTATGCTGCTGCTTCTTATTTTTCTTCTTTTTTAGACCCTATCATTGCACTATTGCTTATTCAATACCACCAGCAGATGGAGACACTATATTACAACATTAGTTGTGAGCAGCAGTTTGTACAAACAAATGCCTCATAGCTGATGTCCTATCCACCTAGGCACCACCTATTGTCTATTGCCTGCAGTAGGGGCCCACTGGACTAGCCAGCAAGCAGCTGCAGCAAATAAACAGATAATCTTTCTTTCCAACACTGAAACCTGGTGGTGCATTTAATATATGCTATCAGATAGGGGACATATCAGATATTAAACTGATATAAACAGACACCACATTTGATACCAGCCAAAAGGAAGGATGAGAAGTGATAACTGTGAAAGGGGAGGAACCAACGCTGTCCCCTTCACATGCACCATCATTACTTGTAGGAAGGGAGGCTGGCTGGCAGCCTCCCATACACACTCTGGCTGGGTGGCAGTCACCCACCAGTACACACAGCAGACCCTAAACCCATATCATTATTGCTAAGCAGGAAGATGGGAGTCCATTTCACTCTGATGGACCATTTTTAAATGCAATCCATAACCTGGCTTTGGCAGGAACCCTTCTTACTCCTCCTACTTGCATTTGATACTGGGTTTAGGATCTGCATAGGAAACACACACACACACACACACACATACAAGCACACACTTACCTGTGTTGCCTGCTGACGCCTCCTTGGCTGTCCCCAAACGGTATAAAACCAACAGCCACGGGAAGCTGTAAGGATAGAGGACATACCTGCATCCTATTGGACTCACTTGTCTTGGTTAAATCCAACTTATTTGACAACCTATGGTGCTGCTACTTCTGCTCATGGCAGTGCTGCTTCTGACAAGGCTGTTCTTTGGTGGGCCTAGGCGACATCACAATCTCCATTGTTACATACACAACAAAGGTCAGATGTTGTTTACACCTGGCCATGCCAGTGGTATTGAGTAGCATATCCCAGTGCTAAGGGTCCTGGGTGCAACAATCTTTCAATGGGGAATAGCCGCACTGAGTTTGTCAAGTGCACCCATGTTTGCAACTCCAACAATACACACATATGTATGTATGTATGTATGTATGTGTGTACGTGTGTATGTGTGTATGTGTGTATGTGTGTATGTATGTCTATCTATCTATCTATCTATCCATCTATCCACCCATCTATCTCTATATATATTTATCTCTCTCTCTATATATGTGTATATATATATATATATATATATATATATATATAATTTTTTTTTCTTTTAAATATATATATATATATATATATATATATATGTATATACATAGAGAGAGAGAGAGAGATGGAAATACTTTTTTAAACATGTTTTCACCTCATTTTTACCTTCTTTTTTTCTTCTCTCCATGTTTTCCTTCTTTCCTATGCTGCTGCTTCTTATTTTTCTTCTTTTTCAGACCCTATCATTGCACTATTGCTTATTCAATACCACCAGCAGATGGAGACACTATATTACAACATTAGTTGTGAGCAGCAGTTTGTACAAACAAATGCCTCATAGCTGATGTCCTATCCACCTAGGCACATAGGCACCACCTATTGTCTATTGCCTGCAGTAGGGGCCCACTGGACTAGCCAGCAAGCAGCTGCAGCAAATAAACAGATAATCTTTCTTTCCAACACTGAAACCTGGTGGTGCATTTAATATATGCTATCAGATAGGGGACATATCAGATATTAAACTGATATAAACAGACACCACATTTGATACCAGCCAAAAGGAAGGATGAGAAGTGATAACTGTGAAAGGGGAGGAACCAACGCTGTCCCCTTCACATGCACCATCATTACTTGTAGGAAGGGAGGCTGGGTGGCAGTCACCCACCAGTACACACAGCAGACCCTAAACCCATATCATTATTGCTAAGCAGGAAGATGGGAGTCCATTTCACTCTGATGGACCATTTTTAAATGCAATCCATAACCTGGCTTTGGCAGGAACCCTTCTTACTCCTCCTACTTGCATTTGATACTGGGTTTAGGATCTGCATAGGAAACACACACACACACACACACACACACACACACACACACATACAAGCACACACTTACCTGTGTTGCCTGCTGACGCCTCCTTGGCTGTCCCCAAACGGTATAAAACCAACAGCCACGGGAAGCTGTAAGAATATTGGACATACCTGCATCCTATTGGACTCACTTGTCTTGGTTAAATCCAACTTATTTAACAACCTATGGTGCTGCTACTTCTGCTCATGGCAGTGCTGCTTCTGACAAGGCTGTTCTTTGGTGGGCCTAGGCGACATCACAATCTCCATGGTTACATACACAACAAAGGTCAGATGTTGTTTACACCTGGCCATGCCAGTGGTATTGAGTAGCATATCCCAGTGCTAAGGGTCCTGGGTGCAACAATCTTTCAATGGGGAATAGCCGCACTGAGTTTGTCAAGTGCACCCATGTTTGCAACTCCAACAATACACACATATGTATGTATGTATGTATGTGTGTATCTGTGTATGTGTGTATGTGTGTATGTATGTCTATCTATCTATCTATCTATCCACCCATCTATCTCTATATATATTTATCTCTCTCTCTCTCTATATGTATATATATATATATATATATATATATATATATAATTTTTTTTTGTTTTAAATATATATATATATATATATGTATATACATATAGAGAGAGAGAGAGAGATGGAAATACTTTTTTAAACATGTTTTCACCTCATTTTTACCTTCTTTTTTTCTTCTCTCCATGTTTTCCTTCTTTCCTATGCTGCTGCTTCTTATTTTTCAGACCCTATCATTGCACTATTGCTTATTCAATACCACCAGCAGATGGAGACACTATATTACAACATTAGTTGTGAGCAGCAGTTTGTACAAACAAATGCCTCATAGCTGATGTCCTATCCACCTAGGCACATAGGCACCACCTATTGTCTATTGCCTGCAGTAGGGGCCCACTGGACTAGCCAGCAAGCAGCTGCAGCAAATAAACAGATAATCTTTCTTTCCAACACTGAAACCTGGTGGTGCATTTAATATATGCTATCAGATAGGGGACATATCAGATATTAAACTGATATAAACAGACACCACATTTGATACCAGCCAAAAGGAAGGATGAGAAGTGATAACTGTGAAAGGGGAGGAACCAACGCTGTCCCCTTCACATGCACCATCATTACTTGTAGGAAGGGAGGCTGGCTGGCAGCCTCCCATACACACTCTGGCTGGGTGGCAGTCACCCACCAGTACACACAGCAGACCCTAAACCCATATCATTATTGCTAAGCAGGAAGATGGGAGTCCATTTCACTCTGATGGACCATTTTTAAATGCAATCCATAACCTGGCTTTGGCAGGAACCCTTCTTACTCCTCCTACTTGCATTTGATACTGGGTTTAGGATCTGCATAGGAAACACACACACACACACACACACACACACACACATACAAGCACACACTTACCT
>NW_026609289.1:462500-465000 GCF_029499605.1 Hyla sarda
TGGGCCTAGGCGACATCACAATCTCCATTGTTACATACACAACAAAGGTCAGATGTTGTTTACACCTGGCCATGCCAGTGGTATTGAGTAGCATATCCCAGTGCTAAGGGTCCTGGGTGCAACAATCTTTCAATGGGGAATAGCCGCACTGAGTTTGTCAAGTGCACCCATGTTTGCAACTCCAACAATACACACATATGTATGTATGTATGTATGTATGTATGTATGTGTGTACGTGTGTACGTGTGTACGTGTGTATGTGTGTATGTGTGTATGTATGTATGTATGTCTATCTATCTATCTATCTATCTATCCATCTATCCACCCATCTATCTCTATATATATTTATCTCTCTCTCTATATATGTGTATATATATATATATATATATATATAATTTTTTTTCTTTTAAATATATATATATATATATATGTATATACATAGAGAGAGAGAGAGAGATGGAAATACTTTTTTAAACATGTTTTCACCTCATTTTTACCTTCTTTTTTTCTTCTCTCCATGTTTTCCTTCTTTCCTATGCTGCTGCTTCTTATTTTTCTTCTTTTTCAGACCCTATCATTGCACTATTGCTTATTCAATACCACCAGCAGATGGAGACACTATATTACAACATTAGTTGTGAGCAGCAGTTTGTACAAACAAATGCCTCATAGCTGATGTCCTATCCACCTAGGCACATAGGCACCACCTATTGTCTATTGCCTGCAGTAGAGGCCCACTGGACTAGCCAGCAAGCAGCTGCAGCAAATAAACAGATAATCTTTCTTTCCAACACTGAAACCTGGTGGTGCATTTAATATATGCTATCAGATAGGGGACATATCAGATATTAAACTGATATAAACAGACACCACATTTGATACCAGCCAAAAGGAAGGATGAGAAGTGATAACTGTGAAAGGGGAGGAACCAACGCTGTCCCCTTCACATGCACCATCATTACTTGTAGGAAGGGAGGCTGGGTGGCAGTCACCCACCAGTACACACAGCAGACCCTAAACCCATATCATTATTGCTAAGCAGGAAGATGGGAGTCCATTTCACTCTGATGGACCATTTTTAAATGCAATCCATAACCTGGCTTTGGCAGGAACCCTTCTTACTCCTCCTACTTGCATTTGATACTGGGTTTAGGATCTGCATAGGAAACACACACACACACACACACACACACACACATACAAGCACACACTTACCTGTGTTGCCTGCTGACGCCTCCTTGGCTGTCCCCAAACGGTATAAAACCAACAGCCACGGGAAGCTGTAAGGATAGAGGACATACCTGCATCCTATTGGACTCACTTGTCTTGGTTAAATCCAACTTATTTAACAACCTATGGTGCTGCTACTTCTGCTCATGGCAGTGCTGCTTCTGACAAGGCTGTTCTTTGGTGGGCCTAGGCGACATCACAATCTCCATGGTTACATACACAACAAAGGTCAGATGTTGTTTACACCTGGCCATGCCAGTGGTATTGAGTAGCATATCCCAGTGCTAAGGGTCCTGGGTGCAACAATCTTTCAATGGGGAATAGCCGCACTGAGTTTGTCAAGTGCACCCATGTTTGCAACTCCAACAATACACACATATGTATGTATGTATGTATGTATGTATGTGTGTATCTGTGTATGTGTGTATGTGTGTATGTATGTCTATCTATCTATCTATCTATCCACCCATCTATCTCTATATATATTTATCTCTCTCTCTCTCTATATGTATATATATATATATATATATATATATATATAATTTTTTTTTGTTTTAAATATATATATATATATATATATGTATATACATATAGAGAGAGAGAGAGAGAGATGGAAATACTTTTTTAAACATGTTTTCACCTCATTTTTACCTTCTTTTTTTCTTCTCTCCATGTTTTCCTTCTTTCCTATGCTGCTGCTTCTTATTTTTCAGACCCTATCATTGCACTATTGCTTATTCAATACCACCAGCAGATGGAGACACTATATTACAACATTAGTTGTGAGCAGCAGTTTGTACAAACAAATGCCTCATAGCTGATGTCCTATCCACCTAGGCACATAGGCACCACCTATTGTCTATTGCCTGCAGTAGGGGCCCACTGGACTAGCCAGCAAGCAGCTGCAGCAAATAAACAGATAATCTTTCTTTCCAACACTGAAACCTGGTGGTGCATTTAATATATGCTATCAGATAGGGGACATATCAGATATTAAACTGATATAAACAGACACCACATTTGATACCAGCCAAAAGGAAGGATGAGAAATGATAACTGTGAAAGGGGAGGAACCAACGCTGTCCCCTTCACATGCACCATCATTACTTGTAGGAAGGGAGGCTGGCTGGCAGCCTCCCATACACACTCTGGCTGGGTGGCAGTCACCCACCAGTACACACAGCAGACCCTAAACCCATATCATTATTGCTAAGCAGGGAGATGGGAGTCCATTTCACTCTGATGGACCATTTTTAAATGCAATCCATAA
>NW_026609289.1:470000-472500 GCF_029499605.1 Hyla sarda
TGCTGCTTCTTATTTTTCTTCTTTTTCAGACCCTATCATTGCACTATTGCTTATTCAATACCACCAGCAGATGGAGACACTATATTACTACATTAGTTGTGAGCAGCAGTTTGTACAAACAAATGCCTCATAGCTGATGTCCTATCCACCTAGGCACATAGGCACCACCTATTGTCTATTGCCTGCAGTAGGGGCCCACTGGACTAGTCAGCAAGCAGCTGCAGCAAATAAACAGATAATCTTTCTTTCCAACACTGAAACCTGGTGGTGCATTTAATATATGCTATCAGATAGGGGACATATCAGATATTAAACTGATATAAACAGACACCACATTTGATACCAGCCAAAAGGAAGGATGAGAAGTGATAACTGTGAAAGGGGAGGAACCAACGCTGTCCCCTTCACATGCACCATCATTACTTGTAGGAAGGGAGGCTGGCTGGCAGCCTCCCATACACACTCTGGCTGGGTGGCAGTCACCCACCAGTACACACAGCAGACCCTAAACCCATATCATTATTGCTAAGCAGGAAGATGGGAGTCCATTTCACTCTGATGGACCATTTTTAAATGCAATCCATAACCTGGCTTTGGCAGGAACCCTTCTTACTCCTCCTACTTGCATTTGATACTGGGTTTAGGATCTGCATAGGAAACACACACACACACACACACACATACAAGCACACACTTACCTGTGTTGCCTGCTGACGCCTCCTTGGCTGTCCCCAAACGGTATAAAACCAACAGCCACGGGAAGCTGTAAGGATAGAGGACATACCTGCATCCTATTGGACTCACTTGTCTTGGTTAAATCCAACTTATTTGACAACCTATGGTGCTGCTACTTCTGCTCATGGCAGTGCTGCTTCTGACAAGGCTGTTCTTTGGTGGGCCTAGGCGACATCACAATCTCCATTGTTACATACACAACAAAGGTCAGATGTTGTTTACACCTGGCCATGCCAGTGGTATTGAGTAGCATATCCCAGTGCTAAGGGTCCTGGGTGCAACAATCTTTCAATGGGGAATAGCCGCACTGAGTTTGTCAAGTGCACCCATGTTTGCAACTCCAACAATACACACATATGTATGTATGTATGTATGTATGTATGTATGTGTGTACGTGTGTATGTGTGTATGTGTGTATGTGTGTATGTGTGTATGTGTGTATGTGTGTATGTATGTATGTATGTCTATCTATCTATCTATCTATCCATCTATCCACCCATCTATCTCTATATATATTTATCTCTCTCTCTATATATGTGTATATATATATATATATAATTTTTTTTCTTTTAAATATATATATATATATATATGTATATACATAGAGAGAGAGAGAGAGATGGAAATACTTTTTTAAACATGTTTTCACCTCATTTTTACCTTCTTTTTTTCTTCTCTCCATGTTTTCCTTCTTTCCTATGCTGCTGCTTCTTATTTTTCTTCTTTTTCAGACCCTATCATTGCACTATTGCTTATTCAATACCACCAGCAGATGGAGACACTATATTACAACATTAGTTGTGAGCAGCAGTTTGTACAAACAAATGCCTCATAGCTGATGTCCTATCCACCTAGGCACATAGGCACCACCTATTGTCTATTGCCTGCAGTAGAGGCCCACTGGACTAGCCAGCAAGCAGCTGCAGCAAATAAACAGATAATCTTTCTTTCCAACACTGAAACCTGGTGGTGCATTTAATATATGCTATCAGATAGGGGACATATCAGATATTAAACTGATATAAACAGACACCACATTTGATACCAGCCAAAAGGAAGGATGAGAAGTGATAACTGTGAAAGGGGAGGAACCAACGCTGTCCCCTTCACATGCACCATCATTACTTGTAGGAAGGGAGGCTGGGTGGCAGTCACCCACCAGTACACACAGCAGACCCTAAACCCATATCATTATTGCTAAGCAGGAAGATGGGAGTCCATTTCACTCTGATGGACCATTTTTAAATGCAATCCATAACCTGGCTTTGGCAGGAACCCTTCTTACTCCTCCTACTTGCATTTGATACTGGGTTTAGGATCTGCATAGGAAACACACACACACACACACACACACACACACATACAAGCACACACTTACCTGTGTTGCCTGCTGACGCCTCCTTGGCTGTCCCCAAACGGTATAAAACCAACAGCCACGGGAAGCTGTAAGGATAGAGGACATACCTGCATCCTATTGGACTCACTTGTCTTGGTTAAATCCAACTTATTTAACAACCTATGGTGCTGCTACTTCTGCTCATGGCAGTGCTGCTTCTGACAAGGCTGTTCTTTGGTGGGCCTAGGCGACATCACAATCTCCATGGTTACATACACAACAAAGGTCAGATGTTGTTTACACCTGGCCATGCCAGTGGTATTGAGTAGCATATCCCAGTGCTAAGGGTCCTGGGTGCAACAATCTTTCAATGGGGAATAGCCGCACTGAGTTTGTCAAGTGCACCCATGTTTGCAACTCCAACAATAC
>NW_026609289.1:477500-490000 GCF_029499605.1 Hyla sarda
CTAAACCCATATCATTATTGCTAAGCAGGAAGATGGGAGTCCATTTCACTCTGATGGACCATTTTTAAATGCAATCCATAACCTGGCTTTGGCAGGAACCCTTCTTACTCCTCCTACTTGCATTTGATACTGGGTTTAGGATCTGCATAGGAAACACACACACACACATACACACACACACACACACACACACACATACAAGCACACACTTACCTGTGTTGCCTGCTGACGCCTCCTTGGCTGTCCCCAAACGGTATAAAACCAACAGCCACGGGAAGCTGTAAGGATAGAGGACATACCTGCATCCTATTGGACTCACTTGTCTTGGTTAAATCCAACTTATTTGACAACCTATGGTGCTGCTACTTCTGCTCATGGCAGTGCTGCTTCTGACAAGGCTGTTCTTTGGTGGGCCTAGGCGACATCACAATCTCCATGGTTACATACACAACAAAGGTCAGATGTTGTTTACACCTGGCCATGCCAGTGGTATTGCGTAGCATATCCCAGTGCTAAGGGTCCTGGGTGCAACAATCTTTCAATGGGGAATAGCCGCACTGAGTTTGTCAAGTGCACCCATGTTTGCAACTCCAACAATACACACATATGTATGTATGTATGTGTGTATGTGTGTATGTATGTCTATCTATCTATCTATCCACCCATCTATCTCTATATATATTTATCTCTCTCTCTCTCTCTATATGTATATATATATATATATATATATAAGTTTTTTTTCTTTTAAATATATATATATATATATATATATATATATATATATATATATATAGAGAGAGAGAGAGAGATGGAAATACTTTTTTAAACATGTTTTCACCTCATTTTTACCTTCTTTTTTCTTCTCTCCATGTTTTCCTTCTTTCCTATGCTGCTGCTTCTTATTTTTCTTCTTTTTCAGACCCTATCATTGCACTATTGCTTATTCAATACCACCAGCAGATGGAGACACTATATTACTACATTAGTTGTGAGCAGCAGTTTGTACAAACAAATGCCTCATAGCTGATGTCCTATCCACCTAGGCACATAGGCACCACCTATTGTCTATTGCCTGCAGTAGGGGCCCACTGGACTAGTCAGCAAGCAGCTGCAGCAAATAAACAGATAATCTTTCTTTCCAACACTGAAACCTGGTGGTGCATTTAATATATGCTATCAGATAGGGGACATATCAGATATTAAACTGATATAAACAGACACCACATTTGATACCAGCCAAAAGGAAGGATGAGAAGTGATAACTGTGAAAGGGGAGGAACCAACGCTGTCCCCTTCACATGCACCATCATTACTTGTAGGAAGGGAGGCTGGCTGGCAGCCTCCCATACACACTCTGGCTGGGTGGCAGTCACCCACCAGTACACACAGCAGACCCTAAACCCATATCATTATTGCTAAGCAGGAAGATGGGAGTCCATTTCACTCTGATGGACCATTTTTAAATGCAATCCATAACCTGGCTTTGGCAGGAACCCTTCTTACTCCTCCTACTTGCATTTGATACTGGGTTTAGGATCTGCATAGGAAACACACACACACACACACACACACACACACACACACATACACATACAAGCACACACTTACCTGTGTTGCCTGCTGACGCCTCCTTGGCTGTCCCCAAACGGTATAAAACCAACAGCCACGGGAAGCTGTAAGGATAGAGGACATACCTGCATCCTATTGGACTCACTTGTCTTGGTTAAATCCAACTTATTTGACAACCTATGGTGCTGCTACTTCTGCTCATGGCAGTGCTGCTTCTGACAAGGCTGTTCTTTGGTGGGCCTAGGCGACATCACAATCTCCATGGTTACATACACAACAAAGGTCAGATGTTGTTTACACCTGGCCATGCCAGTGGTATTGAGTAGCATATCCCAGTGCTAAGGGTCCTGGGTGCAACAATCTTTCAATGGGGAATAGCCGCACTGAGTTTGTCAAGTGCACCCATGTTTGCAACTCCAACAATACACACATATGTGTGTATGTGTGTATGTATGTCTATCTATCTATCTATCTATCCACCCATCTATCTCTATATATATTTATCTCTCTCTCTCTCTATATATATATATATATATATATATATAATTTTTTTTTCTTTTAAATATATATATATATATATATATATATATATCTATGTATATACATATAGAGAGAGAGAGAGAGATGGAAATACTTTTTTAAACATGTTTTCACCTCATTTTTACCTTCTTTTTTTCTTCTCTCCATGTTTTCCTTCTTTCCTATGCTGCTGCTTCTTATTTTTCTTCTTTTTCAGACCCTATCATTGCACTATTGCTTATTCAATACCACCAGCAGATGGAGACACTATATTACAACATTAGTTGTGAGCAGCAGTTTGTACAAACAAATGCCTCATAGCTGATGTCCTATCCACCTAGGCACCACCTATTGTCTATTGCCTGCAGTAGGGGCCCACTGGACTAGCCAGCAAGCAGCTGCAGCAAATAAACAGATAATCTTTCTTTCCAACACTGAAACCTGGTGGTGCATTTAATATATGCTATCAGATAGGGGACATATCAGATATTAAACTGATATAAACAGACACCACATTTGATACCAGCCAAAAGGAAGGATGAGAAGTGATAACTGTGAAAGGGGAGGAACCAACGCTGTCCCCTTCACATGCACCATCATTACTTGTAGGAAGGGAGGCTGGCTGGCAGCCTCCCATACACACTCTGGCTGGGTGGCAGTCACCCACCAGTACACACAGCAGACCCTAAACCCATATCATTATTGCTAAGCAGAAAGATGGGAGTCCATTTCACTCTGATGGACCATTTTTAAATGCAATCCATAACCTGGCTTTGGCAGGAACCCTTCTTACTCCTCCTACTTGCATTTGATACTGGGTTTAGGATCTGCATAGGAAACACACACACACACACACATACAAGCACACACTTACCTGTGTTGCCTGCTGACGCCTCCTTGGCTGTCCCCAAACGGTATAAAACCAACAGCCACGGGAAGCTGTAAGGATAGAGGACATACCTGCATCCTATTGGACTCACTTGTCTTGGTTAAATCCAACTTATTTGACAACCTATGGTGCTGCTACTTCTGCTCATGGCAGTGCTGCTTCTGACAAGGCTGTTCTTTGGTGGGCCTAGGCGACATCACAATCTCCATTGTTACATACACAACAAAGGTCAGATGTTGTTTACACCTGGCCATGCCAGTGGTATTGAGTAGCATATCCCAGTGCTAAGGGTCCTGGGTGCAACAATCTTTCAATGGGGAATAGCCGCACTGAGTTTGTCAAGTGCACCCATGTTTGCAACTCCAACAATACACACATATGTATGTATGTATGTATGTATGTGTGTACGTGTGTATGTGTGTATGTGTGTATGTGTGTATGTATGTCTATCTATCTATCTATCTATCCATCTATCCACCCATCTATCTCTATATATATTTATCTCTCTCTCTATATATGTGTATATATATATATATATATATATATATAATTTTTTTTTCTTTTAAATATATATATATATATATATATATGTATATACATAGAGAGAGAGAGAGAGATGGAAATACTTTTTTAAACATGTTTTCACCTCATTTTTACCTTCTTTTTTTCTTCTCTCCATGTTTTCCTTCTTTCCTATGCTGCTGCTTCTTATTTTTCTTCTTTTTCAGACCCTATCATTGCACTATTGCTTATTCAATACCACCAGCAGATGGAGACACTATATTACAACATTAGTTGTGAGCAGCAGTTTGTACAAACAAATGCCTCATAGCTGATGTCCTATCCACCTAGGCACCACCTATTGTCTATTGCCTGCAGTAGGGGCCCACTGGACTAGCCAGCAAGCAGCTGCAGCAAATAAACAGATAATCTTTCTTTCCAACACTGAAACCTGGTGGTGCATTTAATATATGCTATCAGATAGGGGACATATCAGATATTAAACTGATATAAACAGACACCACATTTGATACCAGCCAAAAGGAAGGATGAGAAGTGATAACTGTGAAAGGGGAGGAACCAACGCTGTCCCCTTCACATGCACCATCATTACTTGTAGGAAGGGAGGCTGGGTGGCAGTCACCCACCAGTACACACAGCAGACCCTAAACCCATATCATTATTGCTAAGCAGGAAGATGGGAGTCCATTTCACTCTGATGGACCATTTTTAAATGCAATCCATAACCTGGCTTTGGCAGGAACCCTTCTTACTCCTCCTACTTGCATTTGATACTGGGTTTAGGATCTGCATAGGAAACACACACACACACACACACACACACACACACACATACAAGCACACACTTACCTGTGTTGCCTGCTGACGCCTCCTTGGCTGTCCCCAAACGGTATAAAACCAACAGCCACGGGAAGCTGTAAGGATAGAGGACATACCTGCATCCTATTGGACTCACTTGTCTTGGTTAAATCCAACTTATTTAACAACCTATGGTGCTGCTACTTCTGCTCATGGCAGTGCTGCTTCTGACAAGGCTGTTCTTTGGTGGGCCTAGGCGACATCACAATCTCCATGGTTACATACACAACAAAGGTCAGATGTTGTTTACACCTGGCCATGCCAGTGGTATTGAGTAGCATATCCCAGTGCTAAGGGTCCTGGGTGCAACAATCTTTCAATGGGGAATAGCCGCACTGAGTTTGTCAAGTGCACCCATGTTTGCAACTCCAACAATACACACATATGTATGTATGTGTGTATCTGTGTATGTGTGTATGTGTGTATGTATGTCTATCTATCTATCTATCTATCTATCCACCCATCTATCTCTATATATATTTATCTCTCTCTCTCTCTCTATATGTATATATATATATATATATATATATATATATATATATATATATATATATATATATATAATTTTTTTTTGTTTTAAATATATATATATATATATATATATATATATGTATATACATATAGAGAGAGAGAGAGAGATGGAAATACTTTTTTAAACATGTTTTCACCTCATTTTTACCTTCTTTTTTTCTTCTCTCCATGTTTTCCTTCTTTCCTATGCTGCTGCTTCTTATTTTTCAGACCCTATCATTGCACTATTGCTTATTCAATACCACCAGCAGATGGAGACACTATATTACAACATTAGTTGTGAGCAGCAGTTTGTACAAACAAATGCCTCATAGCTGATGTCCTATCCACCTAGGCACATAGGCACCACCTATTGTCTATTGCCTGCAGTAGGGGCCCACTGGACTAGCCAGCAAGCAGCTGCAGCAAATAAACAGATAATCTTTCTTTCCAACACTGAAACCTGGTGGTGCATTTAATATATGCTATCAGATAGGGGACATATCAGATATTAAACTGATATAAACAGACACCACATTTGATACCAGCCAAAAGGAAGGATGAGAAGTGATAACTGTGAAAGGGGAGGAACCAACGCTGTCCCCTTCACATGCACCATCATTACTTGTAGGAAGGGAGGCTGGCTGGCAGCCTCCCATACACACTCTGGCTGGGTGGCAGTCACCCACCAGTACACACAGCAGACCCTAAACCCATATCATTATTGCTAAGCAGGAAGATGGGAGTCCATTTCACTCTGATGGACCATTTTTAAATGCAATCCATAACCTGGCTTTGGCAGGAACCCTTCTTACTCCTCCTACTTGCATTTGATACTGGGTTTAGGATCTGCATAGGAAACACACACACACACACACACACACACATACAAGCACACACTTACCTGTGTTGCCTGCTGACGCCTCCTTGGCTGTCCCCAAACGGTATAAAACCAACAGCCACGGGAAGCTGTAAGGATAGAGGACAGACCTGCATCCTATTGGACTCACTTGTCTTGGTTAAATCCAACTTATTTGACAACCTATGGTGCTGCTACTTCTGCTCATGGCAGTGCTGCTTCTGACAAGGCTGTTCTTTGGTGGGCCTAGGCGACATCACAATCTCCATGGTTACATACACAACAAAGGTCAGATGTTGTTTACACCTGGCCATGCCAGTGGTATTGAGTAGCATATCCCAGTGCTAAGGGTCCTGGGTGCAACAATCTTTCAATGGGGAATAGCCGCACTGAGTTTGTCAAGTGCACCCATGTTTGCAACTCCAACAATACACACATATGTATGTATGTATGTATGTATGTATGTGTGTATGTGTGTATGTGTGTATGTATGTCTATCTATCTATCTATCTATCCACCCATCTATCTCTATATATATTTATCTCTCTCTCTCTCTCTCTCTCTATATGTATATATATATATATATATATATATATATATATATATAATTTTTTTTTCTTTTAAATATATATATATATATATATATATATATATATATATATGTATATACATATATAGAGAGAGAGAGATGGAAATACTTTTTTAAACATGTTTTCACCTCATTTTTACCTTCTTTTTTTCTTCTCTCCATGTTTTCCTTCTTTCCTATGCTGCTGCTTCTTATTTTTCTTCTTTTTCAGACCCTATCATTGCACTATTGCTTATTCAATACCACCAGCAGATGGAGACACTATATTACAACATTAGTTGTGAGCAGCAGTTTGTACAAACAAATGCCTCATAGCTGATGTCCTATCCACCTAGGCACATAGGCACCACCTATTGTCTATTGCCTGCAGTAGGGGCCCACTGGACTAGCCAGCAAGCAGCTGCAGCAAATAAACAGATAATCTTTCTTTCCAACACTGAAACCTGGTGGTGCATTTAATATATGCTATCAGATAGGGGACATATCAGATATTAAACTGATATAAACAGACACCACATTTGATACCAGCCAAAAGGAAGGATGAGAAGTAATAACTGTGAAAGGGGAGGAACCAACGCTGTCCCCTTCACATGCACCATCATTACTTGTAGGAAGGGAGGCTGGCTGGCAGCCTCCCATACACACTCTGGCTGGGTGGCAGTCACCCACCAGTACACACAGCAGACCCTAAACCCATATCATTATTGCTAAGCAGGAAGATGGGAGTCCATTTCACTCTGATGGACCATTTTTAAATGCAATCCATAACCTGGCTTTGGCAGGAACCCTTCTTACTCCTCCTACTTGCATTTGATACTGGGTTTAGGATCTGCATAGGAAACACACACACACACACACACATACAAGCACACACTTACCTGTGTTGCCTGCTGACGCCTCCTTGGCTGTCCCCAAACGGTATAAAACCAACAGCCACGGGAAGCTGTAAGGATAGAGGACATACCTGCATCCTATTGGACTCACTTGTCTTGGTTAAATCCAACTTATTTGACAACCTATGGTGCTGCTACTTCTGCTCATGGCAGTGCTGCTTCTGACAAGGCTGTTCTTTGGTGGGCCTAGGCGACATCACAATCTCCATGGTTACATACACAACAAAGGTCAGATGTTGTTTACACCTGGCCATGCCAGTGGTATTGAGTAGCATATCCCAGTGCTAAGGGTCCTGGGTGCAACAATCTTTCAATGGGGAATAGCCGCACTGAGTTTGTCAAGTGCACCCATGTTTGCAACTCCAACAATACACACATATGTATGTGTGTATGTGTGTATGTGTGTATGTGTGTATGTGTGTATGTATGTCTATCTATCTATCTATCTATCTATCTATCTATCTATCTATCCACCCATCTATCTCTATATATATTTATCTCTCTCTCTCTCTATATGTATATATATATATATATATATATATATATATATATAATTTTTTTTCTTTTAAATATATATATATATATATATATATATATGTATATACATATATAGAGAGAGAGAGAGATGGAAATACTTTTTTAAACATGTTTTCACCTCATTTTTACCTTCTTTTTTTCTTCTCTCCATGTTTTCCTTCTTTCCTATGCTGCTGCTTCTTATTTTTCTTCTTTTTCAGACCCTATCATTGCACTATTGCTTATTCAATACCACCAGCAGATGGAGACACTATATTACAACATTAGTTGTGAGCAGCAGTTTGTACAAACAAATGCCTCATAGCTGATGTCCTATCCACCTAGGCACATAGGCACCACCTATTGTCTATTGCCTGCAGTAGGGGCCCACTGGACTAGCCAGCAAGCAGCTGCAGCAAATAAACAGATAATCTTTCTTTCCAACACTGAAACCTGGTGGTGCATTTAATATATGCTATCAGATAGGGGACATATCAGATATTAAACTGATATAAACAGACACCACATTTGATACCAGCCAAAAGGAAGGATGAGAAGTGATAACTGTGAAAGGGGAGGAACCAACGCTGTCCCCTTCACATGCACCATCATTACTTGTAGGAAGGGAGGCTGGCTGGCAGCCTCCCATACACACTCTGGCTGGGTGGCAGTCACCCACCAGTACACACAGCAGACCCTAAACCCATATCATTATTGCTAAGCAGGAAGATGGGAGTCCATTTCACTCTGATGGACCATTTTTAAATGCAATCCATAACCTGGCTTTGGCAGGAACCCTTCTTACTCCTCCTACTTGCATTTGATACTGGGTTTAGGATCTGCATAGGAAACACACACACACACACACACACACACATACAAGCACACACTTACCTGTGTTGCCTGCTGACGCCTCCTTGGCTGTCCCCAAACGGTATAAAACCAACAGCCACGGGAAGCTGTAAGGATAGAGGACATACCTGCATCCTATTGGACTCACTTGTCTTGGTTAAATCCAACTTATTTGACAACCTATGGTGCTGCTACTTCTGCTCATGGCAGTGCTGCTTCTGACAAGGCTGTTCTTTGGTGGGCCTAGGCGACATCACAATCTCCATGGTTACATACACAACAAAGGTCAGATGTTGTTTACACCTGGCCATGCCAGTGGTATTGCGTAGCATATCCCAGTGCTAAGGGTCCTGGGTGCAACAATCTTTCAATGGGGAATAGCCGCACTGAGTTTGTCAAGTGCACCCATGTTTGCAACTCCAACAATACACACATATGTATGTATGTATGTGTGTATGTGTGTATGTGTGTATGTATGTCTATCTATCTATCTATCCACCCATCTATCTCTATATATATTTATCTCTCTCTCTCTCTCTCTCTATATGTATATATATATATATATATATATATATAAGTTTTTTTTCTTTTAAATATATATATATATATATATATATATATATATATATATATACATATAGAGAGAGAGAGAGATGGAAATACTTTTTTAAACATGTTTTCACCTCATTTTTACCTTCTTTTTTTCTTCTCTCCATGTTTTCCTTCTTTCCTATGCTGCTGCTTCTTATTTTTCTTCTTTTTCAGACCCTATCATTGCACTATTGCTTATTCAATACCACCAGCAGATGGAGACACTATATTACTACATTAGTTGTGAGCAGCAGTTTGTACAAACAAATGCCTCATAGCTGATGTCCTATCCACCTAGGCACATAGGCACCACCTATTGTCTATTGCCTGCAGTAGGGGCCCACTGGACTAGTCAGCAAGCAGCTGCAGCAAATAAACAGATAATCTTTCTTTCCAACACTGAAACCTGGTGGTGCATTTAATATATGCTATCAGATAGGGGACATATCAGATATTAAACTGATATAAACAGACACCACATTTGATACCAGCCAAAAGGAAGGATGAGAAGTGATAACTGTGAAAGGGGAGGAACCAACGCTGTCCCCTTCACATGCACCATCATTACTTGTAGGAAGGGAGGCTGGCTGGCAGCCTCCCATACACACTCTGGCTGGGTGGCAGTCACCCACCAGTACACACAGCAGACCCTAAACCCATATCATTATTGCTAAGCAGGAAGATGGGAGTCCATTTCACTCTGATGGACCATTTTTAAATGCAATCCATAACCTGGCTTTGGCAGGAACCCTTCTTACTCCTCCTACTTGCATTTGATACTGGGTTTAGGATCTGCATAGGAAACACACACACACACACACACACACACACACACACACACACACACATACACATACAAGCACACACTTACCTGTGTTGCCTGCTGACGCCTCCTTGGCTGTCCCCAAACGGTATAAAACCAACAGCCACGGGAAGCTGTAAGGATAGAGGACATACCTGCATCCTATTGGACTCACTTGTCTTGGTTAAATCCAACTTATTTGACAACCTATGGTGCTGCTACTTCTGCTCATGGCAGTGCTGCTTCTGACAAGGCTGTTCTTTGGTGGGCCTAGGCGACATCACAATCTCCATGGTTACATACACAACAAAGGTCAGATGTTGTTTACACCTGGCCATGCCAGTGGTATTGAGTAGCATATCCCAGTGCTAAGGGTCCTGGGTGCAACAATCTTTCAATGGGGAATAGCCGCACTGAGTTTGTCAAGTGCACCCATGTTTGCAACTCCAACAATACACACATATGTGTGTATGTGTGTATGTATGTCTATCTATCTATCTATCTATCTATCTATCTATCCACCCATCTATCTCTATATATATTTATCTCTCTCTCTCTATATGTATATATATATATATATATATATATAATTTTTTTTCTTTTAAATATATATATATATATATATATATATATATATATATCTATGTATATACATATAGAGAGAGAGAGAGAGATGGAAATACTTTTTTAAACATGTTTTCACCTCATTTTTACCTTCTTTTTTTCTTCTCTCCATGTTTTCCTTCTTTCCTATGCTGCTGCTTCTTATTTTTCTTCTTTTTCAGACCCTATCATTGCACTATTGCTTATTCAATACCACCAGCAGATGGAGACACTATATTACAACATTAGTTGTGAGCAGCAGTTTGTACAAACAAATGCCTCATAGCTGATGTCCTATCCACCTAGGCACCACCTATTGTCTATTGCCTGCAGTAGGGGCCCACTGGACTAGCCAGCAAGCAGATGCAGCAAATAAACAGATAATCTTTCTTTCCAACACTGAAACCTGGTGGTGCATTTAATATATGCTATCAGATAGGGGACATATCAGATATTAAACTGATATAAACAGACACCACATTTGATACCAGCCAAAAGGAAGGATGAGAAGTGATAACTGTGAAAGGGGAGGAACCAACGCTGTCCCCTTCACATGCACCATCATTACTTGTAGGAAGGGAGGCTGGCTGGCAGCCTCCCATACACACTCTGGCTGGGTGGCAGTCACCCACCAGTACACACAGCAGACCCTAAACCCATATCATTATTGCTAAGCAGAAAGATGGGAGTCCATTTCACTCTGATGGACCATTTTTAAATGCAATCCATAACCTGGCTTTGGCAGGAACCCTTCTTACTCCTCCTACTTGCATTTGATACTGGGTTTAGGATCTGCATAGGAAACACACACACACACACACATACAAGCACACACTTACCTGTGTTGCCTGCTGACGCCTCCTTGGCTGTCCCCAAACGGTATAAAACCAACAGCCACGGGAAGCTGTAAGGATAGAGGACATACCTGCATCCTATTGGACTCACTTGTCTTGGTTAAATCCAACTTATTTGACAACCTATGGTGCTGCTACTTCTGCTCATGGCAGTGCTGCTTCTGACAAGGCTGTTCTTTGGTGGGCCTAGGCGACATCACAATCTCCATTGTTACATACACAACAAAGGTCAGATGTTGTTTACACCTGGCCATGCCAGTGGTATTGAGTAGCATATCCCAGTGCTAAGGGTCCTGGGTGCAACAATCTTTCAATGGGGAATAGCCGCACTGAGTTTGTCAAGTGCACCCATGTTTGCAACTCCAACAATACACACATATGTATGTATGTATGTATGTATGTATGTGTGTACGTGTGTATGTGTGTATGTGTGTATGTGTGTATGTATGTCTATCTATCTATCTATCTATCCATCTATCCACCCATCTATCTCTATATATATTTATCTCTCTCTCTATATATGTGTATATATATATATATATATATATATATATATAATTTTTTTTTCTTTTAAATATATATATATATATATATATATGTATATACATAGAGAGAGAGAAAGAGATGGAAATACTTTTTTAAACATGTTTTCACCTCATTTTTACCTTCTTTTTTTCTTCTCTCCATGTTTTCCTTCTTTCCTATGCTGCTGCTTCTTATTTTTCTTCTTTTTCAGACCCTATCATTGCACTATTGCTTATTCAATACCACCAGCAGATGGAGACACTATATTACAACATTAGTTGTGAGCAGCAGTTTGTACAAACAAATGCCTCATAGCTGATGTCCTATCCACCTAGGCACCACCTATTGTCTATTGCCTGCAGTAGGGGCCCACTGGACTAGCCAGCAAGCAGCTGCAGCAAATAAACAGATAATCTTTCTTTCCAACACTGAAACCTGGTGGTGCATTTAATATATGCTATCAGATAGGGGACATATCAGATATTAAACTGATATAAACAGACACCACATTTGATACCAGCCAAAAGGAAGGATGAGAAGTGATAACTG
>NW_026609289.1:840000-880000 GCF_029499605.1 Hyla sarda
TGCATGTGAAGGGGACAGCGTTGGTTCCTCCCCTTTCACAGTTATCACTTCTCATCCTTCCTTTTGGCTGGTATCAAATGTGGTGTCTGTTTATATCAGTTTAATATCTGATATGTCCCCTATCTGATAGCATATATTAAATGCACCACCAGGTTTCAGTGTTGGAAAGAAAGATTATCTGTTTATTTGCTGCAGCTGCTTGCTGGCTAGTCCAGTGGTCCCCTACTGCAGGCAATAGACAATAGGTGGTGCCTATGTGCCTAGGTGGATAGGACATCAGCTATGAGGCATTTGTTTGTACAAACTGCTGCTCACAACTAATGTTGTAATATAGTGTCTCCATCTGCTGGTGGTATTGAATAAGCAATAGTGCAATGATAGGGTCTGAAAAAGAAGAAAAATAAGAAGCAGCAGCATAGGAAAGAAGGAAAACATGGAGAGAAGAAAAAAAGAAGGTAAAAATGAGGTGAAAACATGTTTAAAAAAGTATTTCCATCTCTCTCTCTCTCTATATGTATATACATATATATATATATATATATATATATATATATATATATATATATATTTAAAAGAAGAAAAAAATATATATATACATATAGAGAGAGAGAGATAAATATATATAGAGATAGATGGGTGGATAGATAGATAGATAGACATACATACACACATACACACATACACACATACATACATACATACATATGTGTGTATTGTTGGAGTTGCAAACATGGGTGCACTTGACAAACTCAGTGCGGCTATTCCCCATTGAAAGATTGTTGCACCCAGGACCCTTAGCACTGGGATATGCTACTCAATACCACTGGCATGGCCAGGTGTAAACAACATCTGACCTTTGTTGTGTATGTAACCATGGAGATTGTGATGTCGCCTAGGCCCACCAAAGAACAGCCTTGTCAGAAGCAGCACTGCCATGAGCAGAAGTAGCAGCACCATAGGTTGTCAAATAAGTTGGATTTAACCAAGACAAGTGAGTCCAATAGGATGCAGGTATGTCCTCTATCCTTACAGCTTCCCGTGGCTGTTGGTTTTATACCATTTGGGGACAGCCAAGGAGGCGTCAGCAGGCAACACAGGTAAGTGTGTGCTTGTATGTGTGTGTGTGTGTGTGTGTGTTTCCTATGCAGATCCTAAACCCAGTATCAAATGCAAGTAGGAGGAGTAAGAAGGGTTCCTGCCAAAGCCAGGTTATGGATTGCATTTAAAAATGGTCCATCAGAGTGAAATGGACTCCCATCTTCCTGCTTAGCAATAATGATATGGGTTTAGGGTCTGCTGTGTGTACTGGTGGGTGACTGCCACCCAGCCAGAGTGTGTATGGGAGGCTGCCAGCCAGCCTCCCTTCCTACAAGTAATGATGGTGCATGTGAAGGGGACAGCGTTGGTTCCTCCCCTTTCACAGTTATCACTTCTCATCCTTCCTTTTGGCTGGTATCAAATGTGGTGTCTGTTTATATCAGTTTAATATCTGATATGTCCCCTATCTGATAGCATATATTAAATGCACCACCAGGTTTCAGTGTTGGAAAGAAAGATTATCTGTTTATTTGCTGCAGCTGCTTGCTGTCTAGTCCAGTGGGTCCCTACTGCAGGCAATAGACAATAGGTAGTGCCTATGTGCCTAGGTGGATAGGACATCAGCTATGAGGCATTTGTTTGTACAAACTGCTGCTCACAACTAATGTTGTAATATAGTGTCTCCATCTGCTGGTGGTATTGAATAAGCAATAGTGCAATGATAGGGTCTGAAAAAGAAGAAAAATAAGAAGCAGCAGCATATGAAAAAAGGAGGAAAGAAGGAAAACATGGAGAGAAGAAAAAAAGAAGGTAAAAATGAGGTGAAAACATGTTTAAGAAAGTATTTCCATCTCTCTCTCTCTCTCTATATATATATATATATATATATATATATATATATATATATATATATTTAAAAGAAAAAAAAATATATATATGCTATCAGATAGGGGAAATATCAGATATTAAACTGATATAAACAGACACCACATTTGATACCAGCCAAAAGGAAGGATGAGAAGTGATAACTGTGAAAGGGGAGGAACCAACGCTATCCCCTTCACATGCACCATCATTACTTGTAGGAAGGGAGGCTGGCTGGCAGCCTCCCATACACACTCTGGCTGGGTGGCAGTCACCCACCAGTACACACAGCAGACCCTAAACCCATATCATTATTGCTAAGCAGGAAGATGGGAGTCCATTTCACTCTGATGGACCATTTTTAAATGCAATCCACAACCTGGCTTTGGCAGGAACCCTTCTTACTCCTCCTACTTGCATTTGATACTGGGTTTAGGATCTGCATAGGAAACACACACACACACACACATACAAGCACACACTTACCTGTGTTGCCTGCTGACGCCTCCTTGGCTGTCCCCAAACGGTATAAAACCAACAGCCACGGGAAGCTGTAAGGATAGAGGACATACCTGCATCCTATTGGACTCACTTGTCTTGGTTAAATCCAACTTATTTGACAACCTATGGTGCTGCTACTTCTGCTCATGGCAGTGCTGCTTCTGACAAGGCTGTTCTTTGGTGGGCCTAGGCGACATCACAATCTCCATGGTTACATACACAACAAAGGTCAGATGTTGTTTACACCTGGCCATGCCAGTGGTATTGCGTAGCATATCCCAGTGCTAAGGGTCCTGGGTGCAACAATCTTTCAATGGGGAATAGCCGCACTGAGTTTGTCAAGTGCACCCATGTTTGCAACTCCAACAATACACACATATGTATGTATGTATGTATGTGTGTATGTGTGTATGTGTGTATGTGTGTATGTGTGTATGTGTGTATGTGTGTATGTGTGTATGTGTGTATGTGTGTATGTGTGTATGTATGTCTATCTATCTATCTATCTATCTATCTATCCACCCATCTATCTCTATATATATTTATCTCTCTCTCTCTCTCTATATGTATATATATATATATATATATATATAAGTTTTTTTTCTTTTAAATATATATATATATATATATATATATATATATATATATATATACATATAGAGAGAGAGAGAGATGGAAATACTTTTTTAAACATGTTTTCACCTCATTTTTACCTTCTTTTTTTCTTCTCTCCATGTTTTCCTTCTTTCCTATGCTGCTGCTTCTTATTTTTCTTCTTTTTCAGACCCTATCATTGCACTATTGCTTATTCAATACCACCAGCAGATGGAGACACTATATTACAACATTAGTTGTGAGCAGCAGTTTGTACAAACAAATGCCTCATAGCTGATGTCCTATCCACCTAGGCACATAGGCACCACCTATTGTCTATTGCCTGCAGTAGGGGCCCACTGGACTAGCCAACAAGCAGCTGCAGCAAATAAACAGATAATCTTTCTTTCCAACACTGAAACCTGGTGGTGCATTTAATATATGCTATCAGATAGGGGACATATCAGATATTAAACTGATATAAACAGACACCACATTTGATACCAGCCAAAAGGAAGGATGAGAAGTGATAACTGTGAAAGGGGAGGAACCAACGCTGTCCCCTTCACATGCACCATCATTACTTGTAGGAAGGGAGGCTGGCTGGCAGCCTCCCATACACACTCTGGCTGGGTGGCAGTCACCCACCAGTACACACAGCAGACCCTAAACCCATATCATTATTGCTAAGCAGGAAGATGGGAGTCCATTTCACTCTGATGGACCATTTTTAAATGCAATCCATAACCTGGCTTTGGCAGGAACCCTTCTTACTCCTCCTACTTGCATTTGATACTGGGTTTAGGATCTGCATAGGAAACACACACACACACACACACTTACCTGTGTTGCCTGCTGACGCCTCCTTGGCTGTCCCCAAACGGTATAGAAACCAACAGCCACGGGAAGCTGTAAGGATAGAGGACATACCTGCATCCTATTGGACTCACTTGTCTTGGTTAAATCCAACTTATTTGACAACCTATGGTGCTGCTACTTCTGCTCATGGCAGTGCTGCTTCTGACAAGGCTGTTCTTTGGTGGGCCTAGGCGACATCACAATCTCCATGGTTACATACACAACAAAGGTCAGATGTTGTTTACACCTGGCCATGCCAGTGGTATTGAGTAGCATATCCCAGTGCTAAGGGTCCTGGGTGCAACAATCTTTCAATGGGGAATAGCCGCACTGAGTTTGTCAAGTGCACCCATGTTTGCAACTCCAACAATACACACATATGTATGTATGTGTGTATGTGTGTATGTGTGTATGTGTGTATGTGTGTATGTATGTCTATCTATCTATCTATCTATCCATCTATCCACCCATCTATCTCTATATATATTTATCTCTCTCTCTCTATATGTATATATATATATATATATATATATATATAATTTTTTTTTCTTTTAAATATATATATATATATATATATATGTATATACATAGAGAGAGAGAGAGAGATGGAAATACTTTTTTAAACATGTTTTTACCTCATTTTTACCTTCTTTTTTTCTTCTCTCCATGTTTTCCTTCTTTCCTATGCTGCTGCTTCTTATTTTTCTTCTTTTTCAGACCCTATCATTGCACTATTGCTTATTCAATACCACCAGCAGATGGAGACACTATATTACAACATTAGTTGTGAGCAGCAGTTTGTACAAAGAAATGCCTCATAGCTGATGTCCTATCCACCTAGGCACATAGGCACCACCTATTGTCTATTGCCTGCAGTAGGGGCCCACTGGACTAGCCAGCAAACAGCTGCAGCAAAGAAACAGATAATCTTTCTTTCCAACACTGAAACCTGGTGGTGCATTTAATATATGCTATCAGATAGGGGACATATCAGATATTAAACTGATATAAACAGACACCACATTTGATACCAGCCAAAAGGAAAGATGAGAAGTGATAACTGTGAAAAGGGAGGAACCAACGCTGTCCCCTTCACATGCACCATCATTACTTGTAGGAAGGGAGGCTGGCTGGCAGCCTCCCATACACACTCTGGCTGGGTGGCAGTCACCCACCAGTACACACAGCAGACCCTAAACCCATATCATTATTGCTAAGCAGGAAGATGGGAGTCCATTTCACTCTGATGGACCATTTTTAAATGCAATCCATAACCTGGCTTTGGCAGGAACCCTTCTTACTCCTCCTACTTGCATTTGATACTGGGTTTAGGATCTGCATAGGAAACACACACACACACACACACACACACACACACACACACATACAAGCACACACTTACCTGTGTTGCCTGCTGACGCCTCCTTGGCTGTCCCCAAACGGTATAAAACCAACAGCCACGGGAAGCTGTAAGGATAGAGGACATACCTGCATCCTATTGGACTCACTTGTCTTGGTTAAATCCAACTTATTTGACAACCTATGGTGCTGCTACTTCTGCTCATGGCAGTGCTGCTTCTGACAAGGCTGTTCTTTGGTGGGCCTAGGCGACATCACAATCTCCATGGTTACATACACAACAAAGGTCAGATGTTGTTTACACCTGGCCATGCCAGTGGTATTGAGTAGCATATCCCAGTGCTAAGGGTCCTGGGTGCAACAATCTTTCAATGGGGAATAGCCGCACTGAGTTTGTCAAGTGCACCCATGTTTGCAACTCCAACAATACACACATATGTATGTATGTATGTATGTGTGTATCTGTGTATGTGTGTATGTGTGTATGTATGTCTATCTATCTATCTATCTATCCACCCATCTATCTCTATATATATTTATCTCTCTCTCTCTATATGTATATATATATATATATAATTTTTTTTTCTTTTAAATATATATATATATATATATATATATATGTATATACATAGAGAGAGAGAGAGAGATGGAAATACTTTTTTAAACATGTTTTTACCTCATTTTTACCTTCTTTTTTTCTTCTCTCCATGTTTTCCTTCTTTCCTATGCTGCTGCTTCTTATTTTTCTTCTTTTTCAGACCCTATCATTGCACTATTGCTTATTCAATACCACCAGCAGATGGAGACACTATATTACAACATTAGTTGTGAGCAGCAGTTTGTACAAAGAAATGCCTCATAGCTGATGTCCTATCCACCTAGGCACATAGGCACCACCTATTGTCTATTGCCTGCAGTAGGGGCCCACTGGACTAGCCAGCAAACAGATGCAGCAAAGAAACAGATAATCTTTCTTTCCAACACTGAAACCTGGTGGTGCATTTAATATATGCTATCAGATAGGGGACATATCAGATATTAAACTGATATAAACAGACACCACATTTGATACCAGCCAAAAGGAAAGATGAGAAGTGATAACTGTGAAAAGGGAGGAACCAACGCTGTCCCCTTCACATGCACCATCATTACTTGTAGGAAGGGAGGCTGGCTGGCAGCCTCCCATACACACTCTGGCTGGGTGGCAGTCACCCACCAGTACACACAGCAGACCCTAAACCCATATCATTATTGCTAAGCAGGAAGATGGGAGTCCATTTCACTCTGATGGACCATTTTTAAATGCAATCCATAACCTGGCTTTGGCAGGAACCCTTCTTACTCCTCCTACTTGCATTTGATACTGGGTTTAGGATCTGCATAGGAAACACACACACACACACACACACACACATACAAGCACACACTTACCTGTGTTGCCTGCTGACGCCTCCTTGGCTGTCCCCAAACGGTATAAAACCAACAGCCACGGGAAGCTGTAAGGATAGAGGACATACCTGCATCCTATTGGACTCACTTGTCTTGGTTAAATCCAACTTATTTGACAACCTATGGTGCTGCTACTTCTGCTCATGGCAGTGCTGCTTCTGACAAGGCTGTTCTTTGGTGGGCCTAGGCGACATCACAATCTCCATGGTTACATACACAACAAAGGTCAGATGTTGTTTACACCTGGCCATGCCAGTGGTATTGAGTAGCATATCCCAGTGCTAAGGGTCCTGGGTGCAACAATCTTTCAATGGGGAATAGCCGCACTGAGTTTGTCAAGTGCACCCATGTTTGCAACTCCAACAATACACACATATGTATGTATGTATGTATGTGTGTATCTGTGTATGTGTGTATGTATGTCTATCTATCTATCTATCTATCTATCTATCCACCCATCTATCTCTATATATATTTATCTCTCTCTCTCTCTATATGTATATATATATATATATATATATATATATATATATATATATATATATATATAATTTTTTTTTGTTTTAAATATATATATATATATATATATATATATATATATATATATATGTATATACATATAGAGAGAGAGAGAGAGAGAGAGAGATGGAAATACTTTTTTAAACATGTTTTCACCTCATTTTTACCTTCTTTTTTTCTTCTCTCCATGTTTTCCTTCTTTCCTATGCTGCTGCTTCTTATTTTTCTTCTTTTTCAGACCCTATCATTGCACTATTGCTTATTCAATACCACCAGCAGATGGAGACACTATATTACAACATTAGTTGTGAGCAGCAGTTTGTACAAACAAATGCCTCATAGCTGATGTCCTATCCACCTAGGCACATAGGCACCACCTATTGTCTATTGCCTGCAGTAGGGGCCCACTGGACTAGCCAGCAAGCAGCTGCAGCAAATAAACAGATAATCTTTCTTTCCAACACTGAAACCTGGTGGTGCATTTAACATATGCTATCAGATAGGGGACATATCAGATATTAAACTGATATAAACAGACACCACATTTGATACCAGCCAAAAGGAAGGATGAGAAGTGATAACTGTGAAAGGGGAGGAACCAACGCTGTCCCCTTCACATGCACCATCATTACTTGTAGGAAGGGAGGCTGGCTGGCAGCCTCCCATACACACTCTGGCTGGGTGGCAGTCACCCACCAGTACACACAGCAGACCCTAAACCCATATCATTATTGCTAAGCAGGAAGATGGGAGTCCATTTCACTCTGATGGACCATTTTTAAATGCAATCCATAACCTGGCTTTGGCAGGAACCCTTCTTACTCCTCCTACTTGCATTTGATACTGGGTTTAGGATCTGCATAGGAAACACACACACACACACACACATACAAGCACACACTTACCTGTGTTGCCTGCTGACGCCTCCTTGGCTGTCCCCAAACGCTATAAAACCAACAGCCACGGGAAGCTGTAAGGATAGAGGACATACCTGCATCCTATTGGACTCACTTGTCTTGGTTAAATCCAACTTATTTGACAACCTATGGTGCTGCTACTTCTGCTCATGGCAGTGCTGCTTCTGACAAGGCTGTTCTTTGGTGGGCCTAGGCGACATCACAATCTCCATGGTTACATACACAACAAAGGTCAGATGTTGTTTACACCTGGCCATGCCAGTGGTATTGAGTAGCATATCCCAGTGCTAAGGGTCCTGGGTGCAACAATCTTTCAATGGGGAATAGCCGCACTGAGTTTGTCAAGTGCACCCATGTTTGCAACTCCAACAATACACACATATGTATGTATGTGTGTATGTGTGTATGTGTGTATGTGTGTATGTGTGTATGTATGTCTATCTATCTATCTATCTATCCATCTATCCACCCATCTATCTCTATATATATTTATCTCTCTCTCTCTATATGTATATATATATATATATATATATATATATAATTTTTTTTTCTTTTAAATATATATATATATATATATATATATATATATATATGTTTATACATAGAGAGAGAGAGAGAGATGGAAATACTTTTTTAAACATGTTTTCACCTCATTTTTACCTTCTTTTTTTCTTCTCTCCATGTTTTCCTTCTTTCCTATGCTGCTGCTTCTTATTTTTCTTCTTTTTCAGACCCTATCATTGCACTATTGCTTATTCAATACCACCAGCAGATGGAGACACTATATTACAACATTAGTTGTGAGCAGCAGTTTGTACAAAGAAATGCCTCATAGCTGATGTCCTATCCACCTAGGCACATAGGCACCACCTATTGTCTATTGCCTGCAGTAGGGGCCCACTGGACTAGCCAGCAAACAGATGCAGCAAAGAAACAGATAATCTTTCTTTCCAACACTGAAACCTGGTGGTGCATTTAATATATGCTATCAGATAGGGGACATATCAGATATTAAACTGATATAAACAGACACCACATTTGATACCAGCCAAAAGGAAAGATGAGAAGTGATAACTGTGAAAAGGGAGGAACCAACGCTGTCCCCTTCACATGCACCATCATTACTTGTAGGAAGGGAGGCTGGCTGGCAGCCTCCCATACACACTCTGGCTGGGTGGCAGTCACCCACCAGTACACACAGCAGACCCTAAACCCATATCATTATTGCTAAGCAGGAAGATGGGAGTCCATTTCACTCTGATGGACCATTTTTAAATGCAATCCATAACCTGGCTTTGGCAGGAACCCTTCTTACTCCTCCTACTTGCATTTGATACTGGGTTTAGGATCTGCATAGGAAACACACACACACACACACACACACACACACACACACATACAAGCACACACTTACCTGTGTTGCCTGCTGACGCCTCCTTGGCTGTCCCCAAACGGTATAAAACCAACAGCCACGGGAAGCTGTAAGGATAGAGGACATACCTGCATCCTATTGGACTCACTTGTCTTGGTTAAATCCAACTTATTTGACAACCTATGGTGCTGCTACTTCTGCTCATGGCAGTGCTGCTTCTGACAAGGCTGTTCTTTGGTGGGCCTAGGCGACATCACAATCTCCATGGTTACATACACAACAAAGGTCAGATGTTGTTTACACCTGGCCATGCCAGTGGTATTGAGTAGCATATCCCAGTGCTAAGGGTCCTGGGTGCAACAATCTTTCAATGGGGAATAGCCGCACTGAGTTTGTCAAGTGCACCCATGTTTGCAACTCCAACAATACACACATATGTATGTATGTATGTATGTGTGTATCTGTGTATGTGTGTATGTGTGTATGTATGTCTATCTATCTATCTATCCACCCATCTATCTCTATATATATTTATCTCTCTCTCTCTCTATATGTATATATATATATATATATATATATATATATATAATTTTTTTTTGTTTTAAATATATATATATATATATATATATATATATATATATATGTATATACATATAGAGAGAGAGAGAGAGAGAGATGGAAATACTTTTTTAAACATGTTTTCACCTCATTTTTACCTTCTTTTTTTCTTCTCTCCATGTTTTCCTTCTTTCCTATGCTGCTGCTTCTTATTTTTCTTCTTTTTCAGACCCTATCATTGCACTATTGCTTATTCAATACCACCAGCAGATGGAGACACTATATTACAACATTAGTTGTGAGCAGCAGTTTGTACAAACAAATGCCTCATAGCTGATGTCCTATCCACCTAGGCACATAGGCACCACCTATTGTCTATTGCCTGCAGTAGGGGCCCACTGGACTAGCCAGCAAGCAGCTGCAGCAAATAAACAGATAATCTTTCTTTCCAACACTGAAACCTGGTGGTGCATTTAACATATGCTATCAGATAGGGGACATATCAGATATTAAACTGATATAAACAGACACCACAATTGATACCAGCCAAAAGGAAGGATGAGAAGTGATAACTGTGAAAGGGGAGGAACCAACGCTGTCCCCTTCACATGCACCATCATTACTTGTAGGAAGGGAGGCTGGCTGGCAGCCTCCCATACACACTCTGGCTGGGTGGCAGTCACCCACCAGTACACACAGCAGACCCTAAACCCATATCATTATTGCTAAGCAGGAAGATGGGAGTCCATTTCACTCTGATGGACCATTTTTAAATGCAATCCATAACCTGGCTTTGGCAGGAACCCTTCTTACTCCTCCTACTTGCATTTGATACTGGGTTTAGGATCTGCATAGGAAACACACACACACACACACATACAAGCACACACTTACCTGTGTTGCCTGCTGACGCCTCCTTGGCTGTCCCCAAACGGTATAAAACCAACAGCCACGGGAAGCTGTAAGGATAGAGGACATACCTGCATCCTATTGGACTCACTTGTCTTGGTTAAATCCAACTTATTTGACAACCTATGGTGCTGCTACTTCTGCTCATGGCAGTGCTGCTTCTGACAAGGCTGTTCTTTGGTGGGCCTAGGCGACATCACAATCTCCATGGTTACATACACAACAAAGGTCAGATGTTGTTTACACCTGGCCATGCCAGTGGTATTGAGTAGCATATCCCAGTGCTAAGGGTCCTGGGTGCAACAATCTTTCAATGGGGAATAGCCGCACTGAGTTTGTCAAGTGCACCCATGTTTGCAACTCCAACAATACACACATATGTATGTATGTGTGTATGTGTGTATGTATGTCTATCTATCTATCTATCTATCTATCCACCCATCTATCTCTATATATATTTATCTCTCTCTCTCTCTCTATATGTATATATATATATATAATTTTTTTTTCTTTTAAATATATATATATATATATATATATATATATATATATATATATGTTTATACATAGAGAGAGAGAGAGAGAGATGGAAATACTTTTTTAAACATGTTTTCACCTCATTTTTACCTTCTTTTTTTCTTCTCTCCATGTTTTCCTTCTTTCCTATGCTGCTGCTTCTTATTTTTCTTCTTTTTCAGACCCTATCATTGCACTATTGCTTATTCAATACCACCAGCAGATGGAGACACTATATTACAACATTAGTTGTGAGCAGCAGTTTGTACAAACAAATGCCTCATAGCTGATGTCCTATCCACCTAGGCACATAGGCACCACCTATTGTCTATTGCCTGCAGTAGGGGCCCACTGGACTAGCCAACAAGCAGCTGCAGCAAATAAACAGATAATCTTTCTTTCCAACACTGAAACCTGGTGGTGCATTTAATATATGCTATCAGATAGGGGACATATCAGATATTAAACTGATATAAACAGACACCACATTTGATACCAGCCAAAAGGAAGGATGAGAAGTGATAACTGTGAAAGGGGAGGAACCAACGCTGTCCCCTTCACATGAACCATCATTACTTGTAGGAAGGGAGGCTGGCTGGCAGCCTCCCATACACACTCTGGCTGGGTGGCAGTCACCCACCAGTACACACAGCAGACCCTAAACCCATATCATTATTGCTAAGCAGGAAGATGGGAGTCCATTTCACTCTGATGGACCATTTTTAAATGCAATCCATAACCTGGCTTTGGCAGGAACCCTTCTTACTCCTCCTACTTGCATTTGATACTGGGTTTAGGATCTGCATAGGAAACACACACACACACACTTACCTGTGTTGCCTGCTGACGCCTCCTTGGCTGTCCCCAAACGGTATAGAAACCAACAGCCACGGGAAGCTGTAAGGATAGAGGACATACCTGCATCCTATTGGACTCACTTGTCTTGGTTAAATCCAACTTATTTGACAACCTATGGTGCTGCTACTTCTGCTCATGGCAGTGCTGCTTCTGACAAGGCTGTTCTTTGGTGGGCCTAGGCGACATCACAATCTCCATGGTTACATACACAACAAAGGTCAGATGTTGTTTACACCTGGCCATGCCAGTGGTATTGAGTAGCATATCCCAGTGCTAAGGGTCCTGGGTGCAACAATCTTTCAATGGGGAATAGCCGCACTGAGTTTGTCAAGTGCACCCATGTTTGCAACTCCAACAATACACACATATGTATGTATGTATGTATGTATGTGTGTATGTGTGTATGTGTGTATGTGTGTATGTGTGTATGTATGTCTATCTACCTATCTATCAATCTATCCATCTATCCACCCATCTATCTCTATATATATTTATCTCTCTCTCTCTATATGTATATATATATATATATATATATATATATAATTTTTTTTTCTTTTAAATATATATATATATATATATATATATATATATATATATATATGTATATACATAGAGAGAGAAAGAGAGATGGAAATACTTTTTTAAACATGTTTTTACCTCATTTTTACCTTCTTTTTTTCTTCTCTCCATGTTTTCCTTCTTTCCTATGCTGCTGCTTCTTATTTTTCTTCTTTTTCAGACCCTATCATTGCACTATTGCTTATTCAATACCACCAGCAGATGGAGACACTATATTACAACATTAGTTGTGAGCAGCAGTTTGTACAAAGAAATGCCTCATAGCTGATGTCCTATCCACCTAGGCACATAGGCACCACCTATTGTCTATTGCCTGCAGTAGGGGCCCACTGGACTAGCCAGCAAACAGATGCAGCAAAGAAACAGATAATCTTTCTTTCCAACACTGAAACCTGGTGGTGCATTTAATATATGCTATCAGATAGGGGACATATCAGATATTAAACTGATATAAACAGACACCACATTTAATACCAGCCAAAAGGAAGGATGAGAAGTGATAACTGTGAAAAGGGAGGAACCAACGCTGTCCCCTTCACATGCACCATCATTACTTGTAGGAAGGGAGGCTGGCTGGCAGCCTCCCATACACACTCTGGCTGGGTGGCAGTCACCCACCAGTACACACAGCAGACCCTAAACCCATATCATTATTGCTAAGCAGGAAGATGGGAGTCCATTTCACTCTGATGGACCATTTTTAAATGCAATCCATAACCTGGCTTTGGCAGGAACCCTTCTTACTCCTCCTACTTGCATTTGATACTGGGTTTAGGATCTGCATAGGAAACACACACACACACACACATACAAGCACACACTTACCTGTGTTGCCTGCTGACGCCTCCTTGGCTGTCCCCAAACGGTATAAAACCAACAGCCACGGGAAGCTGTAAGGATAGAGGACATACCTGCATCCTATTGGACTCACTTGTCTTGGTTAAATCCAACTTATTTGACAACCTATGGTGCTGCTACTTCTGCTCATGGCAGTGCTGCTTCTGACAAGGCTGTTCTTTGGTGGGCCTAGGCGACATCACAATCTCCATGGTTACATACACAACAAAGGTCAGATGTTGTTTACACCTGGCCATGCCAGTGGTATTGAGTAGCATATCCCAGTGCTAAGGGTCCTGGGTGCAACAATCTTTCAATGGGGAATAGCCGCACTGAGTTTGTCAAGTGCACCCATGTTTGCAACTCCAACAATACACACATATGTATGTATGTGTGTATGTGTGTATGTGTGTATGTGTGTATGTGTGTATGTATGTATGTATGTCTATCTATCTATCTATCTATCTATCTATCCACCCATCTATCTCTATATATATTTATCTCTCTCTCTCTCTCTATATGTATATATATATATATAATTTTTTTTTCTTTTAAATATATATATATATATATATATATATATATATATATATATGTTTATACATAGAGAGAGAGAGAGAGATGGAAATACTTTTTTAAACATGTTTTCACCTCATTTTTACCTTCTTTTTTTCTTCTCTCCATGTTTTCCTTCTTTCCTATGCTGCTGCTTCTTATTTTTCTTCTTTTTCAGACCCTATCATTGCACTATTGCTTATTCAATACCACCAGCAGATGGAGACACTATATTACAACATTAGTTGTGAGCAGCAGTTTGTACAAACAAATGCCTCATAGCTGATGTCCTATCCACCTAGGCACATAGGCACCACCTATTGTCTATTGCCTGCAGTAGGGGCCCACTGGACTAGCCAACAAGCAGCTGCAGCAAATAAACAGATAATCTTTCTTTCCAACACTGAAACCTGGTGGTGCATTTAATATATGCTATCAGATAGGGGACATATCAGATATTAAACTGATATAAACAGACACCACATTTGATACCAGCCAAAAGGAAGGATGAGAAGTGATAACTGTGAAAGGGGAGGAACCAACGCTGTCCCCTTCACATGAACCATCATTACTTGTAGGAAGGGAGGCTGGCTGGCAGCCTCCCATACACACTCTGGCTGGGTGGCAGTCACCCACCAGTACACACAGCAGACCCTAAACCCATATCATTATTGCTAAGCAGGAAGATGGGAGTCCATTTCACTCTGATGGACCATTTTTAAATGCAATCCATAACCTGGCTTTGGCAGGAACCCTTCTTACTCCTCCTACTTGCATTTGATACTGGGTTTAGGATCTGCATAGGAAACACACACACACACACTTACCTGTGTTGCCTGCTGACGCCTCCTTGGCTGTCCCCAAACGGTATAGAAACCAACAGCCACGGGAAGCTGTAAGGATAGAGGACATACCTGCATCCTATTGGACTCACTTGTCTTGGTTAAATCCAACTTATTTGACAACCTATGGTGCTGCTACTTCTGCTCATGGCAGTGCTGCTTCTGACAAGGCTGTTCTTTGGTGGGCCTAGGCGACATCACAATCTCCATGGTTACATACACAACAAAGGTCAGATGTTGTTTACACCTGGCCATGCCAGTGGTATTGAGTAGCATATCCCAGTGCTAAGGGTCCTGGGTGCAACAATCTTTCAATGGGGAATAGCCGCACTGAGTTTGTCAAGTGCACCCATGTTTGCAACTCCAACAATACACACATATGTATGTATGTATGTATGTATGTGTGTATGTGTGTATGTGTGTATGTGTGTATGTGTGTATGTATGTCTATCTACCTATCTATCAATCTATCCATCTATCCACCCATCTATCTCTATATATATTTATCTCTCTCTCTCTATATGTATATATATATATATATATATATATAATTTTTTTTTCTTTTAAATATATATATATATATATATATATATATATATATATATATGTATATACATAGAGAGAGAGAGAGAGATGGAAATACTTTTTTAAACATGTTTTTACCTCATTTTTACCTTCTTTTTTTCTTCTCTCCATGTTTTCCTTCTTTCCTATGCTGCTGCTTCTTATTTTTCTTCTTTTTCAGACCCTATCATTGCACTATTGCTTATTCAATACCACCAGCAGATGGAGACACTATATTACAACATTAGTTGTGAGCAGCAGTTTGTACAAAGAAATGCCTCATAGCTGATGTCCTATCCACCTAGGCACATAGGCACCACCTATTGTCTATTGCCTGCAGTAGGGGCCCACTGGACTAGCCAGCAAACAGATGCAGCAAAGAAACAGATAATCTTTCTTTCCAACACTGAAACCTGGTGGTGCATTTAATATATGCTATCAGATAGGGGACATATCAGATATTAAACTGATATAAACAGACACCACATTTAATACCAGCCAAAAGGAAGGATGAGAAGTGATAACTGTGAAAAGGGAGGAACCAACGCTGTCCCCTTCACATGCACCATCATTACTTGTAGGAAGGGAGGCTGGCTGGCAGCCTCCCATACACACTCTGGCTGGGTGGCAGTCACCCACCAGTACACACAGCAGACCCTAAACCCATATCATTATTGCTAAGCAGGAAGATGGGAGTCCATTTCACTCTGATGGACCATTTTTAAATGCAATCCATAACCTGGCTTTGGCAGGAACCCTTCTTACTCCTCCTACTTGCATTTGATACTGGGTTTAGGATCTGCATAGGAAACACACACACACACACACACACACACACACATACAAGCACACACTTACCTGTGTTGCCTGCTGACGCCTCCTTGGCTGTCCCCAAACGGTATAAAACCAACAGCCACGGGAAGCTGTAAGGATAGAGGACATACCTGCATCCTATTGGACTCACTTGTCTTGGTTAAATCCAACTTATTTGACAACCTATGGTGCTGCTACTTCTGCTCATGGCAGTGCTGCTTCTGACAAGGCTGTTCTTTGGTGGGCCTAGGCGACATCACAATCTCCATGGTTACATACACAACAAAGGTCAGATGTTGTTTACACCTGGCCATGCCAGTGGTATTGAGTAGCATATCCCAGTGCTAAGGGTCCTGGGTGCAACAATCTTTCAATGGGGAATAGCCGCACTGAGTTTGTCAAGTGCACCCATGTTTGCAACTCCAACAATACACACATATGTATGTATGTATGTATGTGTGTATCTGTGTATGTGTGTATGTGTGTATGTATGTCTATCTATCTATCTATCTATCCACCCATCTATCTCTATATATATTTATCTCTCTCTCTCTCTATATGTATATATATATATATATATATATATATATAAATTTTTTTTGTTTTAAACATATATATATATATATATATATATATGTATATACATATAGAGAGAGAGAGGGAGATGGAAATACTTTTTTAAACATGTTTTCACCTCATTTTTACCTTCTTTTTTTCTTCTCTCCATGTTTTCCTTCTTTCCTATGCTGCTGCTTCTTATTTTTCTTCTTTTTCAGACCCTATCATTGCACTATTGCTTATTCAATACCACCAGCAGATGGAGACACTATATTACAACATTAGTTGTGAGCAGCAGTTTGTACAAACAAATGCCTCATAGCTGATGTCCTATCCACCTAGGCACATAGGCACCACCTATTGTCTATTGCCTGCAGTAGGGGCCCACTGGACTAGCCAGCAAGCAGCTGCAGCAAATAAACAGATAATCTTTCTTTCCAACACTGAAACCTGGTGGTGCATTTAACATATGCTATCAGATAGGGGACATATCAGATATTAAACTGATATAAACAGACACCACATTTGATACCAGCCAAAAGGAAGGATGAGAAGTGATAACTGTGAAAGGGGAGGAACCAACGCTGTCCCCTTCACATGCACCATCATTACTTGTAGGAAGGGAGGCTGGCTGGCAGCCTCCCATACACACTCTGGCTGGGTGGCAGTCACCCACCAGTACACACAGCAGACCCTAAACCCATATCATTATTGCTAAGCAGGAAGATGGGAGTCCATTTCACTCTGATGGACCATTTTTAAATGCAATCCATAACCTGGCTTTGGCAGGAACCCTTCTTACTCCTCCTACTTGCATTTGATACTGGGTTTAGGATCTGCATAGGAAACACACACACACACACACACACACACACACACACACACACACACACACATACAAGCACACACTTACCTGTGTTGCCTGCTGACGCCTCCTTGGCTGTCCCCAAACGGTATAAAACCAACAGGCACGGGAAGCTGTAAGGATAGAGGACATACCTGCATCCTATTGGACTCACTTGTCTTGGTTAAATCCAACTTATTTGACAACCTATGGTGCTGCTACTTCTGCTCATGGCAGTGCTGCTTCTGACAAGGCTGTTCTTTGGTGGGCCTAGGCGACATCACAATCTCCATGGTTACATACACAACAAAGGTCAGATGTTGTTTACACCTGGCCATGCCAGTGGTATTGAGTAGCATATCCCAGTGCTAAGGGTCCTGGGTGCAACAATCTTTCAATGGGGAATAGCCGCACTGAGTTTGTCAAGTGCACCCATGTTTGCAACTCCAACAATACACACATATGTATGTATGTATGTATGTGTGTATCTGTGTATGTGTGTATGTGTGTATGTATGTCTATCTATCTATCTATCTATCTATCCACCCATCTATCTCTATATATATTTATCTCTCTCTCTCTCTATATGTATATATATATATATATATATATATAAATTTTTTTTGTTTTAAATATATATATATATATATATATATATATATATATATATATGTATATACATATATAGAGAGAGAGAGAGATGGAAATACTTTTTTAAACATGTTTTCACCTCATTTTTACCTTCTTTTTTTCTTCTCTCCATGTTTTCCTTCTTTCCTATGCTGCTGCTTCTTATTTTTCTTCTTTTTCAGACCCTATCATTGCACTATTGCTTATTCAATACCACCAGCAGATGGAGACACTATATTACAACATTAGTTGTGAGCAGCAGTTTGTACAAACAAATGCCTCATAGCTGATGTCCTATCCACCTAGGCACATAGGCACCACCTATTGTCTATTGCCTGCAGTAGGGGCCCACTGGACTAGCCAGCAAGCAGCTGCAGCAAATAAACAGATAATCTTTCTTTCCAACACTGAAACCTGGTGGTGCATTTAACATATGCTATCAGATAGGGGACATATCAGATATTAAACTGATATAAACAGACACCACATTTGATACCAGCCAAAAGGAAGGATGAGAAGTGATAACTGTGAAAGGGGAGGAACCAACGCTGTCACCTTCACATGCACCATCATTACTTGTAGGAAGGGAGGCTGGCTGGCAGCCTCCCATACACACTCTGGCTGGGTGGCAGTCACCCAACAGTACACACAGCAGACCCTGAACCCATATCATTATTGCTAAGCAGGAAGATGGGAGTCCATTTCACTCTGATGGACCATTTTTAAATGCAATCCATAACCTGGCTTTGGCAGGAACCCTTCTTACTCCTCCTACTTGCATTTGATACTGGGTTTAGGATCTGCATAGGAAACACACACACACACACACACACACACACACACACACACATACAAGCACACACTTACCTGTGTTGCCTGCTGACGCCTCCTTGGCTGTCCCCAAACGGTATAAAACCAACAGCCACGGGAAGCTGTAAGGATAGAGGACATACCTGCATCCTATTGGACTCACTTGTCTTGGTTAAATCCAACTTATTTGACAACCTATGGTGCTGCTACTTCTGCTCATGACAGTGCTGCTTCTGACAAGGCTGTTCTTTGGTGGGCCTAGGCGACATCACAATCTCCATGGTTACATACACAACAAAGGTCAGATGTTGTTTACACCTGGCCATGCCAGTGGTATTGAGTAGCATATCCCAGTGCTAAGGGTCCTGGGTGCAACAATCTTTCAATGGGGAATAGCCGCACTGAGTTTGTCAAGTGCACCCATGTTTGCAACTCCAACAATACACACATATGTATGTATGTATGTATGTATGTGTGTATGTGTGTATGTGTGTATGTATGTCTGTCTATCTATCTATCTATCTATCTATCTATCTATCTATCCATCTATCCACCCATCTATCTCTATATATATTTATCTCTCTCTCTCTCTATATGTATATATATATATATATATATATATAATTTTTTTTTCTTTTAAATATATATATATATATATATATATGTATATACATAGAGAGAGAGAGAGAGATGGAAATACTTTTTTAAACATGTTTTTACCTCATTTTTACCTTCTTTTTTTCTTCTCTCCATGTTTTCCTTCTTTCCTATGCTGCTGCTTCTTATTTTTCTTCTTTTTCAGACCCTATCATTGCACTATTGCTTATTCAATACCACCAGCAGATGGAGACACTATATTACAACATTAGTTGTGAGCAGCAGTTTGTACAAACAAATGCCTCATAGCTGATATCCTATCCACCTAGGCACCACCTATTGTCTATTGCCTGCAGTAGGGGCCCACTGGACTAGCCAGCAAGCAGCTGCAGCAAATAAACAGATAATCTTTCTTTCCAACACTGAAACCTGGTGGTGCATTTAACATATGCTATCAGATAGAGGACATATCAGATATTAAACTGATATAAACAGACACCACATTTGATACCAGCCAAAAGGAAGGATGAGAAGTGATAACTGTGAAAGGGGAGGAACCAACGCTGTCCCCTTCACATGCACCATCATTACTTGTAGGAAGGGAGGCTGGCTGGCAGCCTCCCATACACACTCTGGCTGGGTGGCAGTCACCCACCAGTACACACAGCAGACCCAGCAGACCCTAAACCCATATCATTATTGCTAAGCAGGAAGATGGGAGTCCATTTCACTCTGATGGACCATTTTTAAATGCAATCCATAACCTGGCTTTGGCAGGAACCCTTCTTACTCCTCCTACTTGCATTTGATACTGGGTTTAGGATCTGCATAGGAAACACACACACACACACACACACACACACACACACACACATACAAGCACACACTTACCTGTGTTGCCTGCTGACGCCTCCTTGGCTGTCCCCAAACGGTATAAAACCAACAGGCACGGGAAGCTGTAAGGATAGAGGACATACCTGCATCCTATTGGACTCACTTGTCTTGGTTAAATCCAACTTATTTGACAACCTATGGTGCTGCTACTTCTGCTCATGGCAGTGCTGCTTCTGACAAGGCTGTTCTTTGGTGGGCCTAGCCGACATCACAATCTCCATGGTTACATACACAACAAAGGTCAGATGTTGTTTACACCTGGCCATGCCAGTGGTATTGAGTAGCATATCCCAGTGCTAAGGGTCCTGGGTGCAACAATCTTTCAATGGGGAATAGCCGCACTGAGTTTGTCAAGTGCACCCATGTTTGCAACTCCAACAATACACACATATGTATGTATGTATGTATGTATGTGTGTATGTGTGTATGTGTGTATGTGTGTATGTGTGTATGTGTGTATGTGTGTATGTGTGTATGTGTGTATGTATGTCTATCTATCTATCTATCTATCTATCCACCCATCTATCTCTATATATATTTATCTCTCTCTCTCTCTATATGTATATATATATATATATATTTTTTTTTTTTTTTCTTTTAAATATATATATATATATATATATATATATATATATATATATGTATATACATATATAGAGAGAGAGAGAGAGATGGAAATACTTTTTTAAACATGTTTTCACCTCATTTTTACCTTCTTTTTTTCTTCTCTCCATGTTTTCCTTCTTTCCTATGCTGCTGCTTCTTATTTTTCTTCTTTTTCAGACCCTATCATTGCACTATTGCTTATTCAATACCACCAGCAGATGGAGACACTATATTACAACATTAGTTGTGAGCAGCAGTTTGTACAAACAAATGCTTCATAGCTGATGTCCTATCCACCTATGCACATAGGCACCACCTATTGTCTATTGCCTGCAGTAGGGGCCCACTGGACTAGCCAGCAAGCAGCTGCAGCAAATAAACAGATAATCTTTCTTTCCAACACTGAAACCTGGTGGTGCATTTAATATATGCTATCAGATAGGGGACATATCAGATATTAAACTGATATAAACAGACACCACATTTGATACCAGCCAAAAGGAAGGATGAGAAGTGATAACTGTGAAAGGGGAGGAACCAACGCTGTCCCCTTCACATGCACCATCATTACTTGTAGGAAGGGAGGCTGGCTGGCAGCCTCCCATACACACTCTGGCTGGGTGGCAGTCACCCACCAGTACACACAGCAGACCCTAAACCCATATCATTATTGCTAAGCAGGAAGATGGGAGTCCATTTCACTCTGATGGACCATTTTTAAATGCAATCCATAACCTGGCTTTGGCAGGAACCCTTCTTACTCCTCCTACTTGCATTTGATACTGGGTTTAGGATCTGCATAGGAAACACACACACACACACACACACACACACACATACAAGCACACACTTACCTGTGTTGCCTGCTGACGCCTCCTTGGCTGTCCCCAAACGGTATAAAACCAACAGCCACGGGAAGCTGTAAGGATAGAGGACATACCTGCATCCTATTGGACTCACTTGTCTTGGTTAAATCCAACTTATTTGACAACCTATGGTGCTGCTACTTCTGCTCATGGCAGTGCTGCTTCTGACAAGGCTGTTCTTTGGTGGGCCTAGGCGACATCACAATCTCCATGGTTACATACACAACAAAGGTCAGATGTTGTTTACACCTGGCCATGCCAGTGGTATTGCGTAGCATATCCCAGTGCTAAGGGTCCTGGGTGCAACAATCTTTCAATGGGGAATAGCCGCACTGAGTTTGTCAAGTGCACCCATGTTTGCAACTCCAACAATACACACATATGTATGTATGTATGTATGTATGTATGTGTGTATGTGTGTATGTGTGTATGTGTGTATGTATGTGTGTATGTGTGTATGTGTGTATGTATGTCTATCTATCTATCTATCTATCTATCCACCCATCTATCTCTATATATATTTATCTCTCTCTCTCTCTCTCTATATGTATATATATATATATATATATATATATATAAGTTTTTTTTCTTTTAAATATATATATATATATATATATACATATAGAGAGAGAGAGAGATGGAAATACTTTTTTAAACATGTTTTCACCTCATTTTTACCTTCTTTTTTTCTTCTCTCCATGTTTTCCTTCTTTCCTATGCTGCTGCTTCTTATTTTTCTTCTTTTTCAGACCCTATCATTGCACTATTGCTTATTCAATACCACCAGCAGATGGAGACACTATATTACAACATTAGTTGTGAGCAGCAGTTTGTACAAACAAATGCCTCATAGCTGATGTCCTATCCACCTAGGCACATAGGCACCACCTATTGTCTATTGCCTGCAGTAGGGGCCCACTGGACTAGCCAACAAGCAGCTGCAGCAAATAAACAGATAATCTTTCTTTCCAACACTGAAACCTGGTGGTGCATTTAATATATGCTATCAGATAGGGGACATATCAGATATTAAACTGATATAAACAGACACCACATTTGATACCAGCCAAAAGGAAGGATGAGAAGTGATAACTGTGAAAGGGGAGGAACCAACGCTGTCCCCTTCACATGAACCATCATTACTTGTAGGAAGGGAGGCTGGCTGGCAGCCTCCCATACACACTCTGGCTGGGTGGCAGTCACCCACCAGTACACACAGCAGACCCTAAACCCATATCATTATTGCTAAGCAGGAAGATGGGAGTCCATTTCACTCTGATGGACCATTTTTAAATGCAATCCATAACCTGGCTTTGGCAGGAACCCTTCTTACTCCTCCTACTTGCATTTGATACTGGGTTTAGGATCTGCATAGGAAACACACACACACACACACACTTACCTGTGTTGCCTGCTGACGCCTCCTTGGCTGTCCCCAAACGGTATAGAAACCAACAGCCACGGGAAGCTGTAAGGATAGAGGACATACCTGCATCCTATTGGACTCACTTGTCTTGGTTAAATCCAACTTATTTGACAACCTATGGTGCTGCTACTTCTGCTCATGGCAGTGCTGCTTCTGACAAGGCTGTTCTTTGGTGGGCCTAGGCGACATCACAATCTCCATGGTTACATACACAACAAAGGTCAGATGTTGTTTACACCTGGCCATGCCAGTGGTATTGAGTAGCATATCCCAGTGCTAAGGGTCCTGGGTGCAACAATCTTTCAATGGGGAATAGCCGCACTGAGTTTGTCAAGTGCACCCATGTTTGCAACTCCAACAATACACACATATGTATGTATGTATGTATGTATGTGTGTATGTGTGTATGTGTGTATGTGTGTATGTGTGTATGTGTGTATGTGTGTATGTATGTCTATCTACCTATCTATCAATCTATCCATCTATCCACCCATCTATCTCTATATATATTTATCTCTCTCTCTCTATATGTATATATATATATATATATATATATAATTTTTTTTTCTTTTAAATATATATATATATATATATATATATATATATATGTATATACATAGAGAGAGAGAGAGAGATGGAAATACTTTTTTAAACATGTTTTTACCTCATTTTTACCTTCTTTTTTTCTTCTCTCCATGTTTTCCTTCTTTCCTATGCTGCTGCTTCTTATTTTTCTTCTTTTTCAGACCCTATCATTGCACTATTGCTTATTCAATACCACCAGCAGATGGAGACACTATATTACAACATTAGTTGTGAGCAGCAGTTTGTACAAAGAAATGCCTCATAGCTGATGTCCTATCCACCTAGGCACATAGGCACCACCTATTGTCTATTGCCTGCAGTAGGGGCCCACTGGACTAGCCAGCAAACAGATGCAGCAAAGAAACAGATAATCTTTCTTTCCAACACTGAAACCTGGTGGTGCATTTAATATATGCTATCAGATAGGGGACATATCAGATATTAAACTGATATAAACAGACACCACATTTAATACCAGCCAAAAGGAAGGATGAGAAGTGATAACTGTGAAAAGGGAGGAACCAACGCTGTCCCCTTCACATGCACCATCATTACTTGTAGGAAGGGAGGCTGGCTGGCAGCCTCCCATACACACTCTGGCTGGGTGGCAGTCACCCACCAGTACACACAGCAGACCCTAAACCCATATCATTATTGCTAAGCAGGAAGATGGGAGTCCATTTCACTCTGATGGACCATTTTTAAATGCAATCCATAACCTGGCTTTGGCAGGAACCCTTCTTACTCCTCCTACTTGCATTTGATACTGGGTTTAGGATCTGCATAGGAAACACACACACACACACACACACACACACATACAAGCACACACTTACCTGTGTTGCCTGCTGACGCCTCCTTGGCTGTCCCCAAACGGTATAAAACCAACAGCCACGGGAAGCTGTAAGGATAGAGGACATACCTGCATCCTATTGGACTCACTTGTCTTGGTTAAATCCAACTTATTTGACAACCTATGGTGCTGCTACTTCTGCTCATGGCAGTGCTGCTTCTGACAAGGCTGTTCTTTGGTGGGCCTAGGCGACATCACAATCTCCATGGTTACATACACAACAAAGGTCAGATGTTGTTTACACCTGGCCATGCCAGTGGTATTGCGTAGCATATCCCAGTGCTAAGGGTCCTGGGTGCAACAATCTTTCAATGGGGAATAGCCGCACTGAGTTTGTCAAGTGCACCCATGTTTGCAACTCCAACAATACACACATATGTATGTATGTATGTATGTATGTATGTGTGTATGTGTGTATGTGTGTATGTATGTGTGTATGTGTGTATGTGTGTATGTATGTCTATCTATCTATCTATCTATCTATCCACCCATCTATCTCTATATATATTTATCTCTCTCTCTCTCTCTCTATATGTATATATATATATATATATATATATAAGTTTTTTTTCTTTTAAATATATATATATATATATATATATACATATAGAGAGAGAGAGAGATGGAAATACTTTTTTAAACATGTTTTCACCTCATTTTTACCTTCTTTTTTTCTTCTCTCCATGTTTTCCTTCTTTCCTATGCTGCTGCTTCTTATTTTTCTTCTTTTTCAGACCCTATCATTGCACTATTGCTTATTCAATACCACCAGCAGATGGAGACACTATATTACAACATTAGTTGTGAGCAGCAGTTTGTACAAACAAATGCCTCATAGCTGATGTCCTATCCACCTAGGCACATAGGCACCACCTATTGTCTATTGCCTGCAGTAGGGGCCCACTGGACTAGCCAACAAGCAGCTGCAGCAAATAAACAGATAATCTTTCTTTCCAACACTGAAACCTGGTGGTGCATTTAATATATGCTATCAGATAGGGGACATATCAGATATTAAACTGATATAAACAGACACCACATTTGATACCAGCCAAAAGGAAGGATGAGAAGTGATAACTGTGAAAGGGGAGGAACCAACGCTGTCCCCTTCACATGAACCATCATTACTTGTAGGAAGGGAGGCTGGCTGGCAGCCTCCCATACACACTCTGGCTGGGTGGCAGTCACCCACCAGTACACACAGCAGACCCTAAACCCATATCATTATTGCTAAGCAGGAAGATGGGAGTCCATTTCACTCTGATGGACCATTTTTAAATGCAATCCATAACCTGGCTTTGGCAGGAACCCTTCTTACTCCTCCTACTTGCATTTGATACTGGGTTTAGGATCTGCATAGGAAACACACACACACACACTTACCTGTGTTGCCTGCTGACGCCTCCTTGGCTGTCCCCAAACGGTATAGAAACCAACAGCCACGGGAAGCTGTAAGGATAGAGGACATACCTGCATCCTATTGGACTCACTTGTCTTGGTTAAATCCAACTTATTTGACAACCTATGGTGCTGCTACTTCTGCTCATGGCAGTGCTGCTTCTGACAAGGCTGTTCTTTGGTGGGCCTAGGCGACATCACAATCTCCATGGTTACATACACAACAAAGGTCAGATGTTGTTTACACCTGGCCATGCCAGTGGTATTGAGTAGCATATCCCAGTGCTAAGGGTCCTGGGTGCAACAATCTTTCAATGGGGAATAGCCGCACTGAGTTTGTCAAGTGCACCCATGTTTGCAACTCCAACAATACACACATATGTATGTATGTATGTATGTATGTGTGTATGTGTGTATGTGTGTATGTGTGTATGTATGTCTATCTACCTATCTATCAATCTATCCATCTATCCACCCATCTATCTCTATATATATTTATCTCTCTCTCTCTATATGTATATATATATATATATATATATATAATTTTTTTTTCTTTTAAATATATATATATATATATATATATATATATATGTATATACATAGAGAGAGAGAGAGAGATGGAAATACTTTTTTAAACATGTTTTTACCTCATTTTTACCTTCTTTTTTTCTTCTCTCCATGTTTTCCTTCTTTCCTATGCTGCTGCTTCTTATTTTTCTTCTTTTTCAGACCCTATCATTGCACTATTGCTTATTCAATACCACCAGCAGATGGAGACACTATATTACAACATTAGTTGTGAGCAGCAGTTTGTACAAAGAAATGCCTCATAGCTGATGTCCTATCCACCTAGGCACATAGGCACCACCTATTGTCTATTGCCTGCAGTAGGGGCCCACTGGACTAGCCAGCAAACAGATGCAGCAAAGAAACAGATAATCTTTCTTTCCAACACTGAAACCTGGTGGTGCATTTAATATATGCTATCAGATAGGGGACATATCAGATATTAAACTGATATAAACAGACACCACATTTAATACCAGCCAAAAGGAAGGATGAGAAGTGATAACTGTGAAAAGGGAGGAACCAACGCTGTCCCCTTCACATGCACCATCATTACTTGTAGGAAGGGAGGCTGGCTGGCAGCCTCCCATACACACTCTGGCTGGGTGGCAGTCACCCACCAGTACACACAGCAGACCCTAAACCCATATCATTATTGCTAAGCAGGAAGATGGGAGTCCATTTCACTCTGATGGACCATTTTTAAATGCAATCCATAACCTGGCTTTGGCAGGAACCCTTCTTACTCCTCCTACTTGCATTTGATACTGGGTTTAGGATCTGCATAGGAAACACACACACACACACACACACACACACACACACACACACACATACAAGCACACACTTACCTGTGTTGCCTGCTGACGCCTCCTTGGCTGTCCCCAAACGGTATAAAACCAACAGCCACGGGAAGCTGTAAGGATAGAGGACATACCTGCATCCTATTGGACTCACTTGTCTTGGTTAAATCCAACTTATTTGACAACCTATGGTGCTGCTACTTCTGCTCATGGCAGTGCTGCTTCTGACAAGGCTGTTCTTTGGTGGGCCTAGGCGACATCACAATCTCCATGGTTACATACACAACAAAGGTCAGATGTTGTTTACACCTGGCCATGCCAGTGGTATTGAGTAGCATATCCCAGTGCTAAGGGTCCTGGGTGCAACAATCTTTCAATGGGGAATAGCCGCACTGAGTTTGTCAAGTGCACCCATGTTTGCAACTCCAACAATACACACATATGTATGTATGTATGTATGTATGTATGTGTGTATCTGTGTATGTGTGTATGTGTGTATGTATGTCTATCTATCTATCTATCTATCTATCTATCTATCTATCTATCCACCCATCTATCTCTATATATATTTATCTCTCTCTCTCTCTATATGTATATATATATATATATATATATATATATATATAAATTTTTTTTGTTTTAAATATATATATATATATATATATATATATATATATGTATATACATATAGAGAGAGAGAGAGAGATGGAAATACTTTTTTAAACATGTTTTCACCTCATTTTTACCTTCTTTTTTTCTTCTCTCCATGTTTTCCTTCTTTCCTATGCTGCTGCTTCTTATTTTTCTTCTTTTTCAGACCCTATCATTGCACTATTGCTTATTCAATACCACCAGCAGATGGAGACACTATATTACAACATTAGTTGTGAGCAGCAGTTTGTACAAACAAATGCCTCATAGCTGATGTCCTATCCACCTAGGCACATAGGCACCACCTATTGTCTATTGCCTGCAGTAGGGGCCCACTGGACTAGCCAGCAAGCAGCTGCAGCAAATAAACAGATAATCTTTCTTTCCAACACTGAAACCTGGTGGTGCATTTAACATATGCTATCAGATAGGGGACATATCAGATATTAAACTGATATAAACAGACACCACATTTGATACCAGCCAAAAGGAAGGATGAGAAGTGATAACTGTGAAAGGGGAGGAACCAACGCTGTCCCCTTCACATGCACCATCATTACTTGTAGGAAGGGAGGCTGGCTGGCAGCCTCCCATACACACTCTGGCTGGGTGGCAGTCACCCACCAGTACACACAGCAGACCCTAAACCCATATCATTATTGCTAAGCAGGAAGATGGGAGTCCATTTCACTCTGATGGACCATTTTTAAATGCAATCCATAACCTGGCTTTGGCAGGAACCCTTCTTACTCCTCCTACTTGCATTTGATACTGGGTTTAGGATCTGCATAGGAAACACACACACACACACACACACACACACACACACACATACAAGCACACACTTACCTGTGTTGCCTGCTGACGCCTCCTTGGCTGTCCCCAAACGGTATAAAACCAACAGCCACGGGAAGCTGTAAGGATAGAGGACATACCTGCATCCTATTGGACTCACTTGTCTTGGTTAAATCCAACTTATTTGACAACCTATGGTGCTGCTACTTCTGCTCATGGCAGTGCTGCTTCTGACAAGGCTGTTCTTTGGTGGGCCTAGGCGACATCACAATCTCCATGGTTACATACACAACAAAGGTCAGATGTTGTTTACACCTGGCCATGCCAGTGGTATTGAGTAGCATATCCCAGTGCTAAGGGTCCTGGGTGCAACAATCTTTCAATGGGGAATAGCCGCACTGAGTTTGTCAAGTGCACCCATGTTTGCAACTCCAACAATACACACATATGTATGTATGTATGTATGTATGTATGTGTGTATCTGTGTATGTGTGTATGTATGTCTATCTATCTATCTATCTATCTATCTATCCACCCATCTATCTCTATATATATTTATCTCTCTCTCTCTCTATATGTATATATATATATATATATATATATATATATATATAAATTTTTTTTGTTTTAAATATATATATATATATATATATATATATATATATATATATGTATATACATATAGAGAGAGAGAGAGAGATGGAAATACTTTTTTAAACATGTTTTCACCTCATTTTTACCTTCTTTTTTTCTTCTCTCCATGTTTTCCTTCTTTCCTATGCTGCTGCTTCTTATTTTTCTTCTTTTTCAGACCCTATCATTGCACTATTGCTTATTCAATACCACCAGCAGATGGAGACACTATATTACAACATTAGTTGTGAGCAGCAGTTTGTACAAACAAATGCCTCATAGCTGATGTCCTATCCACCTAGGCACCACCTATTGTCTATTGCCTGCAGTAGGGGCCCACTGGACTAGCCAGCAAGCAGCTGCAGCAAATAAACAGATAATCTTTCTTTCCAACACTGAAACCTGGTGGTGCATTTAACATATGCTATCAGATAGGGGACATATCAGATATTAAACTGATATAAACAGACACCACATTTGATACCAGCCAAAAGGAAGGATGAGAAGTGATAACTGTGAAAGGGGAGGAACCAACGCTGTCCCCTTCACATGCACCATCATTACTTGTAGGAAGGGAGGCTGGCTGGCAGCCTCCCATACACACTCTGGCTGGGTGGCAGTCACCCACCAGTACACACAGCAGACCCTAAACCCATATCATTATTGCTAAGCAGGAAGATGGGAGTCCATTTCACTCTGATGGACCATTTTTAAATGCAATCCATAACCTGGCTTTGGCAGGAACCCTTCTTACTCCTCCTACTTGCATTTGATACTGGGTTTAGGATCTGCATAGGAAACACACACACACACACACACACACACACACACACACACACACACACACACATACAAGCACACACTTACCTGTGTTGCCTGCTGACGCCTCCTTGGCTGTCCCCAAACGGTATAAAACCAACAGGCACGGGAAGCTGTAAGGATAGAGGACATACCTGCATCCTATTGGACTCACTTGTCTTGGTTAAATCCAACTTATTTGACAACCTATGGTGCTGCTACTTCTGCTCATGGCAGTGCTGCTTCTGACAAGGCTGTTCTTTGGTGGGCCTAGGCGACATCACAATCTCCATGGTTACATACACAACAAAGGTCAGATGTTGTTTACACCTGGCCATGCCAGTGGTATTGAGTAGCATATCCCAGTGCTAAGGGTCCTGGGTGCAACAATCTTTCAATGGGGAATAGCCGCACTGAGTTTGTCAAGTGCACCCATGTTTGCAACTCCAACAATACACACATATGTATGTATGTATGTATGTGTGTATCTGTGTATGTGTGTATGTGTGTATGTATGTCTATCTATCTATCTATCTATCTATCTATCTATCTATCTATCTATCTATCCACCCATCTATCTCTATATATATTTATCTCTCTCTCTCTCTATATGTATATATATATATATATATATATATATATATAAATTTTTTTTGTTTTAAATATATATATATATATATATATATATATATATATATATATATATATATGTATATACATATAGAGAGAGAGAGAGAGATGGAAATACTTTTTTAAACATGTTTTCACCTCATTTTTACCTTCTTTTTTTCTTCTCTCCATGTTTTCCTTCTTTCCTATGCTGCTGCTTCTTATTTTTCTTCTTTTTCAGACCCTATCATTGCACTATTGCTTATTCAATACCACCAGCAGATGGAGACACTATATTACAACATTAGTTGTGAGCAGCAGTTTGTACAAACAAATGCCTCATAGCTGATGTCCTATCCACCTAGGCACATAGGCACCACCTATTGTCTATTGCCTGCAGTAGGGGCCCACTGGACTAGCCAGCAAGCAGCTGCAGCAAATAAACAGATAATCTTTCTTTCCAACACTGAAACCTGGTGGTGCATTTAACATATGCTATCAGATAGGGGACATATCAGATATTAAACTGATATAAACAGACACCACATTTGATACCAGCCAAAAGGAAGGATGAGAAGTGATAACTGTGAAAGGGGAGGAACCAACGCTGTCACCTTCACATGCACCATCATTACTTGTAGGAAGGGAGGCTGGCTGGCAGCCTCCCATACACACTCTGGCTGGGTGGCAGTCACCCACCAGTACACACAGCAGACCCTAAACCCATATCATTATTGCTAAGCAGGAAGATGGGAGTCCATTTCACTCTGATGGACCATTTTTAAATGCAATCCATAACCTGGCTTTGGCAGGAACCCTTCTTACTCCTCCTACTTGCATTTGATACTGGGTTTAGGATCTGCATAGGAAACACACACACACACACACACACACACACACACACACACACACACACATACAAGCACACACTTACCTGTGTTGCCTGCTGACGCCTCCTTGGCTGTCCCCAAACGGTATAAAACCAACAGGCACGGGAAGCTGTAAGGATAGAGGACATACCTGCATCCTATTGGACTCACTTGTCTTGGTTAAATCCAACTTATTTGACAACCTATGGTGCTGCTACTTCTGCTCATGGCAGTGCTGCTTCTGACAAGGCTGTTCTTTGGTGGGCCTAGGCGACATCACAATCTCCATGGTTACATACACAACAAAGGTCAGATGTTGTTTACACCTGGCCATGCCAGTGGTATTGAGTAGCATATCCCAGTGCTAAGGGTCCTGGGTGCAACAATCTTTCAATGGGGAATAGCCGCACTGAGTTTGTCAAGTGCACCCATGTTTGCAACTCCAACAATACACACATATGTATGTGTGTATGTGTGTATGTGTGTATGTATGTATGTATGTATGTATGTATGTCTATCTATCTATCTATCTATCTATCTATCCACCCATCTATCTCTATATATATTTATCTCTCTCTCTCTCTCTCTATATGTATATATATATATATATATATATATATATATATATATAATTTTTTTTTCTTTTAAATATATATATATATATATATATATATATATATATGTATATACATATATAGAGAGAGAGAGATGGAAATACTTTTTTAAACATGTTTTCACCTCATTTTTACCTTCTTTTTTTCTTCTCTCCATGTTTTTCTTCTTTCCTATGCTGCTGCTTCTTATTTTTCTTCTTTTTCAGACCCTATCATTGCACTATTGCTTATTCAATACCACCAGCAGATGGAGACACTATATTACAACATTAGTTGTGAGCAGCAGTTTGTACAAACAAATGCCTCATAGCTGATGTCCTATCCACCTATGCACATAGGCACCACCTATTGTCTATTGCCTGCAGTAGGGGCCCACTGGACTAGCCAGCAAGCAGCTGCAGCAAATAAACAGATAATCTTTCTTTCCAACACTGAAACCTGGTGGTGCATTTAATATATGCTATCAGATAGGGGACATATCAGATATTAAACTGATATAAACAGACACCACATTTGATACCAGCCAAAAGGAAGGATGAGAAGTGATAACTGTGAAAGGGGAGGAACCAACGCTGTCCCCTTCACATGCACCATCATTACTTGTAGGAAGGGAGGCTAGCTGGCAGCCTCCCATACACACTCTGGCTGGGTGGCAGTCACCCACCAGTACACACAGCAGACCCTAAACCCATATCATTATTGCTAAGCAGGAAGATGGGAGTCCATTTCACTCTGATGGACCATTTTTAAATGCAATCCATAACCTGGCTTTGGCAGGAACCCTTCTTACTCCTCCTACTTGCATTTGATACTGGGTTTAGGATCTGCATAGGAAACACACACACACACACACACACACACACACACATACAAGCACACACTTACCTGTGTTGCCTGCTGACGCCTCCTTGGCTGTCCCCAAACGGTATAAAACCAACAGGCACGGGAAGCTGTAAGGATAGAGGACATACCTGCATCCTATTGGACTCACTTGTCTTGGTTAAATCCAACTTATTTGACAACCTATGGTGCTGCTACTTCTGCTCATGGCAGTGCTGCTTCTGACAAGGCTGTTCTTTGGTGGGCCTAGGCGACATCACAATCTCCATGGTTACATACACAACAAAGGTCAGATGTTGTTTACACCTGGCCATGCCAGTGGTATTGAGTAGCATATCCCAGTGCTAAGGGTCCTGGGTGCAACAATCTTTCAATGGGGAATAGCCGCACTGAGTTTGTCAAGTGCACCCATGTTTGCAACTCCAACAATACACACATATGTATGTGTGTATGTGTGTATGTGTGTATGTATGTATGTATGTATGTATGTATGTCTATCTATCTATCTATCTATCTATCTATCCACCCATCTATCTCTATATATATTTATCTCTCTCTCTCTCTCTCTATATGTATAGATATATATATATATATATATATATATATATATATAATTTTTTTTTCTTTTAAATATATATATATATATATATATATATATATATATGTATATACATATATAGAGAGAGAGAGATGGAAATACTTTTTTAAACATGTTTTCACCTCATTTTTACCTTCTTTTTTTCTTCTCTCCATGTTTTTCTTCTTTCCTATGCTGCTGCTTCTTATTTTTCTTCTTTTTCAGACCCTATCATTGCACTATTGCTTATTCAATACCACCAGCAGATGGAGACACTATATTACAACATTAGTTGTGAGCAGCAGTTTGTACAAACAAATGCCTCATAGCTGATGTCCTATCCACCTATGCACATAGGCACCACCTATTGTCTATTGCCTGCAGTAGGGGCCCACTGGACTAGCCAGCAAGCAGCTGCAGCAAATAAACAGATAATCTTTCTTTCCAACACTGAAACCTGGTGGTGCATTTAATATATGCTATCAGATAGGGGACATATCAGATATTAAACTGATATAAACAGACACCACATTTGATACCAGCCAAAAGGAAGGATGAGAAGTGATAACTGTGAAAGGGGAGGAACCAACGCTGTCCCCTTCACATGCACCATCATTACTTGTAGGAAGGGAGGCTAGCTGGCAGCCTCCCATACACACTCTGGCTGGGTGGCAGTCACCCACCAGTACACACAGCAGACCCTAAACCCATATCATTATTGCTAAGCAGGAAGATGGGAGTCCATTTCACTCTGATGGACCATTTTTAAATGCAATCCATAACCTGGCTTTGGCAGGAACCCTTCTTACTCCTCCTACTTGCATTTGATACTGGGTTTAGGATCTGCATAGGAAACACACACACACACACACACACACACACACACATACAAGCACACACTTACCTGTGTTGCCTGCTGACGCCTCCTTGGCTGTCCCCAAACGGTATAAAACCAACAGCCACGGGAAGCTGTAAGGATAGAGGACATACCTGCATCCTATTGGACTCACTTGTCTTGGTTAAATCCAACTTATTTGACAACCTATGGTGCTGCTACTTCTGCTCATGACAGTGCTGCTTCTGACAAGGCTGTTCTTTGGTGGGCCTAGGCGACATCACAATCTCCATGGTTACATACACAACAAAGGTCAGATGTTGTTTACACCTGGCCATGCCAGTGGTATTGAGTAGCATATCCCAGTGCTAAGGGTCCTGGGTGCAACAATCTTTCAATGGGGAATAGCCGCACTGAGTTTGTCAAGTGCACCCATGTTTGCAACTCCAACAATACACACATATGTATGTATGTATGTATGTATGTGTGTATGTGTGTATGTATGTATGTATGTCTGTCTATCTATCTATCTATCTATCTATCTATCCATCTATCCACCCATCTATCTCTATATATATTTATCTCTCTCTATATGTATATATATATATATATATATATATATATAATTTTTTTTTCTTTTAAATATATATATATATATATATATATATATATATATATATGTATATACATAGAGAGAGAGAGAGAGATGGAAATACTTTTTTAAACATGTTTTTACCTCATTTTTACCTTCTTTTTTTCTTCTCTCCATGTTTTCCTTCTTTCCTATGCTGCTGCTTCTTATTTTTCTTCTTTTTCAGACCCTATCATTGCACTATTGCTTATTCAATACCACCAGCAGATGGAGACACTATATTACAACATTAGTTGTGAGCAGCAGTTTGTACAAAGAAATGCCTCATAGCTGATGTCCTATCCACCTAGGCACATAGGCACCACCTATTGTCTATTGCCTGCAGTAGGGGCCCACTGGACTAGCCAGCAAACAGATGCAGCAAAGAAACAGATAATCTTTCTTTCCAACACTGAAACCTGGTGGTGCATTTAATATATGCTATCAGATAGGGGACATATCAGATATTAAACTGATATAAACAGACACCACATTTGATACCAGCCAAAAGGAAGGATGAGAAGTGATAACTGTGAAAGGGGAGGAACCAACGCTGTCCCCTTCACATGCACCATCATTACTTGTAGGAAGGGAGGCTGGCTGGCAGCCTCCCATACACACTCTGGCTGGGTGGCAGTCACCCACCAGTACACACAGCAGACCCTAAACCCATATCATTATTGCTAAGCAGGAAGATGGGAGTCCATTTCACTCTGATGGACCATTTTTAAATGCAATCCATAACCTGGCTTTGGCAGGAACCCTTCTTACTCCTCCTACTTGCATTTGATACTGGGTTTAGGATCGGCATAGGAAACACACACACACACACACACACACACACATACAAGCACACACTTACCTGTGTTGCCTGCTGACGCCTCCTTGGCTGTCCCCAAACGGTATAAAACCAACAGCCACGGGAAGCTGTAAGGATAGAGGACATACCTGCATCCTATTGGACTCACTTGTCTTGGTTAAATCCAACTTATTTGAAAACCTATGGTGCTGCTACTTCTGCTCATGGCAGTGCTGCTTCTGACAAGGCTGTTCTTTGGTGGGCCTAGGCGACATCACAATCTCCATGGTTACATACACAACAAAGGTCAGATGTTGTTTACACCTGGCCATGCCAGTGGTATTGAGTAGCATATCCCAGTGCTAAGGGTCCTGGGTGCAACAATCTTTCAATGGGGAATAGCCGCACTGAGTTTGTCAAGTGCACCCATGTTTGCAACTCCAACAATACACACATATGTATGTATGTATGTATGTGTGTATCTGTGTATGTGTGTATGTGTGTATGTGTGTATGTATGTCTATCTATCTATCTATCCACCCATCTATCTCTATATATATTTATCTCTCTCTCTCTCTATATGTATATATATATATATATATATATATATATATATAAATTTTTTTTTGTTTTAAATATATATATATATATATATATATATATATACATATAGAGAGAGAGAGATGGAAATACTTTTTTAAACATGTTTTCACCTCATTTTTACCTTCTTTTTTTCTTCTCTCCATGTTTTCCTTCTTTCCTATGCTGCTGCTTCTTATTTTTCTTCTTTTTCAGACCCTATCATTGCACTATTGCTTATTCAATACCACCAGCAGATGGAGACACTATATTACAACATTAGTTGTGAGCAGCAGTTTGTACAAACAAATGCCTCATAGCTGATGTCCTATCCACCTAGGCACCACCTATTGTCTATTGCCTGCAGTAGGGGCCCACTGGACTAGCCAGCAAGCAGCTGCAGCAAATAAACAGATAATCTTTCTTTCCAACACTGAAACCTGGTGGTGCATTTAACATATGCTATCAGATAGAGGACATATCAGATATTAAACTGATATAAACAGACACCACATTTGATACCAGCCAAAAGGAAGGATGAGAAGTGATAACTGTGAAAGGGGAGGAACCAACGCTGTCCCCTTCACATGCACCATCATTACTTGTAGGAAGGGAGGCTGGCTGGCAGCCTCCCATACACACTCTGGCTGGGTGGCAGTCACCCACCAGTACACACAGCAGACCCAGCAGACCCTAAACCCATATCATTATTGCTAAGCAGGAAGATGGGAGTCCATTTCACTCTGATGGACCATTTTTAAATGCAATCCATAACCTGGCTTTGGCAGGAACCCTTCTTACTCCTCCTACTTGCATTTGATACTGGGTTTAGGATCTGCATAGGAAACACACACACACACACACACACACACACACACACATACAAGCACACACTTACCTGTGTTGCCTGCTGACGCCTCCTTGGCTGTCCCCAAACGGTATAAAACCAACAGGCACGGGAAGCTGTAAGGATAGAGGACATACCTGCATCCTATTGGACTCACTTGTCTTGGTTAAATCCAACTTATTTGACAACCTATGGTGCTGCTACTTCTGCTCATGGCAGTGCTGCTTCTGACAAGGCTGTTCTTTGGTGGGCCTAGCCGACATCACAATCTCCATGGTTACATACACAACAAAGGTCAGATGTTGTTTACACCTGGCCATGCCAGTGGTATTGAGTAGCATATCCCAGTGCTAAGGGTCCTGGGTGCAACAATCTTTCAATGGGGAATAGCCGCACTGAGTTTGTCAAGTGCACCCATGTTTGCAACTCCAACAATACACACATATGTATGTATGTATGTATGTATGTATGTATGTGTGTATGTATGTGTGTATGTGTGTATGTGTGTATGTGTGTATGTGTGTATGTGTGTATGTGTGTATGTGTGTATGTGTGTATGTATGTCTATCTATCTATCTATCTATCCACCCATCTATCTCTATATATATTTATCTCTCTCTCTCTCTATATGTATATATATATATATATATATTTTTTTTTTTCTTTTAAATATATATATATATATATATATATATATATATGTATATACATATATAGAGAGAGAGAGAGAGATGGAAATACTTTTTTAAACATGTTTTCACCTCATTTTTACCTTCTTTTTTTCTTCTCTCCATGTTTTCCTTCTTTCCTATGCTGCTGCTTCTTATTTTTCTTCTTTTTCAGACCCTATCATTGCACTATTGCTTATTCAATACCACCAGCAGATGGAGACACTATATTACAACATTAGTTGTGAGCAGCAGTTTGTACAAACAAATGCTTCATAGCTGATGTCCTATCCACCTATGCACATAGGCACCACCTATTGTCTATTGCCTGCAGTAGGGGCCCACTGGACTAGCCAGCAAGCAGCTGCAGCAAATAAACAGATAATCTTTCTTTCCAACACTGAAACCTGGTGGTGCATTTAATATATGCTATCAGATAGGGGACATATCAGATATTAAACTGATATAAACAGACACCACATTTGATACCAGCCAAAAGGAAGGATGAGAAGTGATAACTGTGAAAGGGGAGGAACCAACGCTGTCCCCTTCACATGCACCATCATTACTTGTAGGAAGGGAGGCTGGCTGGCAGCCTCCCATACACACTCTGGCTGGGTGGCAGTCACCCACCAGTACACACAGCAGACCCTAAACCCATATCATTATTGCTAAGCAGGAAGATGGGAGTCCATTTCACTCTGATGGACCATTTTTAAATGCAATCCATAACCTGGCTTTGGCAGGAACCCTTCTTACTCCTCCTACTTGCATTTGATACTGGGTTTAGGATCTGCATAGGAAACACACACACACACACACACACATACAAGCACACACTTACCTGTGTTGCCTGCTGACGCCTCCTTGGCTGTCCCCAAACGGTATAAAACCAACAGCCAAGGGAAGCTGTAAGGATAGAGGACATACCTGCATCCTATTGGACTCACTTGTCTTGGTTAAATCCAACTTATTTGACAACCTATGGTGCTGCTACTTCTGCTCATGGCAGTGCTGCTTCTGACAAGGCTGTTCTTTGGTGGGCCTAGGCGACATCACAATCTCCATGGTTACATACACAACAAAGGTCAGATGTTGTTTACACCTGGCCATGCCAGTGGTATTGCGTAGCATATCCCAGTGCTAAGGGTCCTGGGTGCAACAATCTTTCAATGGGGAATAGCCGCACTGAGTTTGTCAAGTGCACCCATGTTTGCAACTCCAACAATACACACATATGTATGTATGTATGTATGTATGTATGTGTGTATGTGTGTATGTATGTGTGTATGTGTGTATGTGTGTATGTGTGTATG